>NW_023270433.1:11423537-11535785 GCF_011800145.1 Mirounga leonina
GAGGCAGCGGAACACGCACGCGCATGCGCACACGCACACACCAGGCCGGCAGAGGGAGCAGAAACACGCACGCGCACACGCACACGCACACACCTGGCCGGCAGAGGCAGCGGAACACGCACGCGCATGCGCACACACACACACCAGGCCAACAGAGGCAGCGGAACACGCACGCGCACGCGCACACGCACACACCAGGCCAGCAGAGGGAGCGGAAACACGCACGCGCACACGCACACGCACACACCTGGCCGGCAGAGGGAGCGGAAACACGCACGCACACACGCACACACCTGGCCGGCAGAGGCAGCAGAACATGCACGCGCACGCGCACACGCACACACCAGGCCAACAGAGGCAGCGGAAGCACACATGCGCACCCGCACACACACACACCTGGCCAGCAGAGGCAGCGGAACACGCACGCGCACACGCACACACCAGGCCAGCAGAGGGAGCGGAAGCACGCATGCGCACGCGCACACACACACACACACACACACACACACACACCTGGCCAGCAGAGGCAGCGGAACACGCACGCGCACGCGCACACGCACACACCAGGCCAGCAGAGGGAGCGGAAGCACGCATGCGCACGCGCGCACACACACACACACACACACACACACCTGGCCAGCAGAGGCAGCGGAACGCGCACGCGCACGCGCACACGCACACACCAGGCCAGCAGAGGGAGCGGAAACACGCACGCACACACGCACACACCTGGCCGGCAGAGGCAGCGGAACACGCACGCGCATGCGCACACGCACACACCAGGCCAGCAGAGGGAGCGGAAACACGCACGCGCACACGCACACGCACACACCTGGCCAGCAGAGGCAGCGGAAGCTCCCGAGGCCCTCGAGGCAGGACGCGTTGTTCGCGCAGGGCGCCGACGCGCACTCTAGCACCTCCTGCTCGCAGCGCGCGCCCTCGTAGCCCGTGTCCGCGCAGTCGCACCGGAACCTGGAGCGGGGCGCGGGGCGCCGGCTGAGCACGCCCGACTCTCCACCTGCCCCCCCGCCCCGGGCTGCCGCCCGCTCACCCAGCTCACCCGTTGACCAGGTCGTGGCACTGGCCCCCGTGCGCGCACGGCTGGCTCTGGCACTCGTCCAGGTCCAGCTGGCACCTGGTGCCCCCGTAGCCCGGCGCGCACACGCAGCGGTAGGAGCCCACGCCGTCCAGGCACGAGCCCCCGTGCAGACAGGGCGCCGAGGCACACTCGTCCACCTCCGCCTCGCACGTCACCCCTGGACAGGGCCGGAGACACAGACAGACAGATGGACACCCAGAGGGAGGACGAAAGAGGCTCAGGCAGGCCGACCCCAAACCAGCTTCAGACGGCTACAAGGAGCGGAAACCCGAAGATGCCGAGAGAATCCGTCGGTCCATTCGTCCAGAGCAGGTATTTCTTGAGCCGGCAACGGCAATGGGGTAGAGACCAGACAGCCGTCCCTCCCTCCCTGAGCTCTCAGCAGTGTAGCTGGGGAGACCGGGATTAGGTCAGTATCACATAGATGCGGACTGATTTTTAATTGTGATAAGCTCAACAATGGGAGCGAAGTGGATCCCCTAAAAGCCAGACCCAAGGTTCTGGCCTGGGGAACTGGAGTCAGGGAAGACTTCTTGGAAGAAGAGCCTTTTGAAAGATGAGTAAGCATTCACTAGATTGGGATGGGGCTGTGCCAGCATTTGGCTTCCAGGCTGGGGAACTGGTCCAGAGCAGCTTGGGGCAGGGACATGGTGCCCTCAGAAAGGGGAGCGTGGAGGGTCAAGAGCAAAGGAGAGAGCAGAGGAGGTGAGGCAGGGCTGGGGGCTGTGGTGGCCTCAGGGGCCCCAATCTGGGCTTATCCTAAAAGTTGGAAGCAGCTGAGTTACACGATTTTGTCTACACTGTGGAAGGCTCACTCTGCCAGCTTTGAAGAGAGTGTAGAGAGGGATTCCGTTGGGGAGGGACAGGCCCCAGCAAGAAACCAGCTCCTCCTGGTTTCCCCTGCACCTTCTTGCTTCTAAAACCCCAAGTCCGGGGAAGCCCCTCAGCCCTGGGCGCAACTGAGACAGTTGGGCGGCCCGCAGGGGAAGAGATGTGTGCAGATGAAGGGAGATGGAGAATCTCAGGGTTTGGGGATGTACTGCCTGAGTTCATCCGGGGACCCACATGTTACGGCAGACTCCAGAGGCCCTGCCCCTGCCCCCTATGTGGGGTTGGTCCTGGGGGGCCAGAGACCCAGCTGGCTCCAGCTGGAACCTGCCCCCTTCCCAGCTCAGTGAGCACAAAACACAGCCCCTCCTTCCTGTGACCCCTCACTCCTCCCGCCCCAGGCCCACTCCCACCCCCTGTGCCAGGGGGAGCCAGGCCCTGGCCGCCTGGAATCCCAACCTCCCCCGCCTGGCTCCGAACGGAAGGAGGAGAAGAGCAATGAGTCATGGCTGACTCTGCCCCCGCTCACATCCGCAACTCACCCAGAAAGTGTGACCCAGGGCGCCAGGGCACATCTGGCGCACTCACCTGCTGGCACTCACACACCTCCGTTCCCACGGATGCACTCAGGGAGCGCAGACACCCGCAGATAGAGACACACACAGGCCCTTCGCCTGGCCTCCCTCACACACACACAGCTAACACTCCAGACACCGAGACTCTCAAATGGTGAGAAGGATACGGGGACCGTCTCCAGAGTCCGTTCCAAAGTGCCGAGATCCATCTCTTCACTATAAGCTCCCTCCCCTGGGGCCCAGCCCCCCTCCCCAACGCCCCCCCCCCCCCAGTGTGCAACCCTTGCTCTGAGGTGACCTCAAACTGCCTTCCGCCCTCAGAGCAGAGTTGTCTGAATTCAGGGTTGAACTAGAACCAGGAGTGTTTATACTGCAGTGCTCCCCACTGCCCTGGATGTAGCCTCTCCCAGACCTGTGCCCAGCTACCCCCTCTCCTTCCTGGCTTCTGGACAGTCGCTCCGGGATGCTCCTGATTACAGCGTGGATGGGACTGGGACAGGGCCATACTCTGGAGGAGAGAACCGGCATGTACGCATGCCAGTCTGTGTTCTGAGCCCTTGAATACTTGTGTATACATTATCCACCCGCTTGAGACAGCAGGGATCACTGGGGTACATTCACGTTACAGTTTGAACAAGACCACCCGTGTCTCTCTGCTGGAGCTTTAGGGGCTACCCAGAGGGGAAGAGGGTCCACCTTACAACCTGAACCGTACCAGGGGTGTCCATTCTCTAGAACCATCAGATGAGCCAGACGGCGTCTACACTACAGCCTGACACAGGTCTGGAGTGAGTAGATGCTAGAAGGACTGTCTAGACGTGTCCTCATTAAAGCCAAACCAGGCGTACTTGCACTCTGGTCCCACCAGAGATGCCTGGGGGTGTCTGCACCCCCAGCACCAAACTGAACTCCAGAAGGGACTGAAGTAACCTCTGTCCAGTGTCTGTTAAATGTCAGGCACCAGGCGCACTCACACGCTCATACTGTCATCCAGAGCTGCCAGGTTAGCTCGAGAAGCATCCATTCTGTAGCAAGACCCAGAGCAGAATGCCCTGGAGCTTCCAGGGTGTCTGGGGGTGTCTCTGTACTAAAGTCAAAGCTGAATGTGTGATTTTACACCCTGAGCCACTGATGGGATGGACATTACGGGCCTCCTGCCAGGACGTGAGGCCATTACCTGCATAACCAAGGGGACAGCGGCACTCATAGCGATCAGCCAGGTTGTGGCAGGTGGCCCCGTGGCGGCAGGGCCGGGATGCACACTCATCGATGTCCAGCTCGCAGCGTGGGCCCTGGAACCCGGGCACGCAGTAGCAGCGAAAGCCGTTGGGGTCTGGACCCTGGGGCACGCACAGAGCGCCGTGGTGGCACGGCTGGGTGGCACAGCCCTGGGGCTCCGTGGGCCCACAGGTGTAGCTACCATTCTCCATAGCCTGGCACTCGGTCCCTGGAGCGCACGGGGCTGAGGCACAGACACTTGGGGTCTCCGAAGGCACCGTTCCTGTAAAGAGAGAAAATGGACTGGGCAGGGTGGACCAGGACGTTTCCCTCCCCACCCTCGGGCCCACTCCAGACCCCAGAGCCAGAAAGCAGCATGGGCCTGTCTGTATTCAGGAGGATGGAAGGAAGGCCAGGGGCTCTGCAAGCCACATCCCCACAACCCATGCACAACTACAGCCGGAGCTGAGACTGGTTCAGGAGAGTCTCCATGAAGAGGAATGGGACCCGGATGTTTGCGCCCCCCCCGCCCCCCATGCCCCAGTAGGATTAGAGGACAGACTCTCTCTGACCCTGGGAGCTTTGCTCTCTGCTGGCTCATCCCCTCCCAGCAGAGCCCCTTTGGGGCAGGCACTGTCATGCCCATTTTATAAGAGAGCAAATTGAGGCTCAAGCAAGAAAGTGAAGACTTTTTTTTAAGATTTATTTATTTATTGGGGTGTCTGGGCGGCTCAGTCATTGGGCATCTGCCTTCGGTTCAGGTCATGATCCCAGGGTCCTGGGATGGAGCCTCACGTCGGGCTCCCTGCTCCACGGGAAGCCTGCTTCTCCCTCTCCCACTCCCCCTGTTCCCTTTCTCGCTGTGTCTCTCTCTGTCAAATAAATAAATAAAAGCTTTAAAAAAAAAAAAGATGTATTTATTTCACAGAGAGAGAGAGAGAGGACCAGCAGGGAGTGAGAGAGGGAGAAGCAGACTCCCTGCTGAGCAGGGACCCCCCCCCCATGCGGGGCTCCATCCCAGGACCCTGGGATCATGACCAGAGCGGGGGGCAGATGCTTAACCGACTGAGCCACCCGGGCGTCCTGAGAGTGAAGACTCTTGCCTGAGGTCTCATGGCAAGTTAACACTGGGACAGCCTTCAAGCCTATCACATGTTTCAGCCCTCCCCCATCCGCCCAGAGAGGGGGGTCTCCTCTGGGTGTCCCCTTCTGCAGCTCCGTTTCCTCCTCCGGGGTGGGGGGGCTCCTCCCCTGTCCCCTCCACCTCTCCTGCTAGGGGTCTGGCAACTCCATCCCCGGGTGAAACCGGAGATGGAGGACTTCAAAGGCAGGGGCTGGGAGCTGGGCCCCCCTCCCTGTCCTGCCTCCCAGCCGCCTCGGGCCTAGAAACCTCTCTGGGAATCCCTGGCCCTCACGGTATCCCCGGCCTCAGCAATTGCCTGACCAGCTGGCCTGGCCAAGGTCACAGGGTGCAGGGCAGGTGTTGAGACCTGCTGACTGACAGCTGGCTCAGGCCACTGCCGCCACCACCACGCTAGAGGGTCACCTGCCAGTCTGGAAGCCAAGCCTCGGGGAGGGCCAGCCCCCTCCCCTCCTGAGAGCCTGGAGCGCTGGTTAAGAACTTAGGCTTTGAGGTACAACTACCCTGGGCTCAGATCCCTGCTCAGTTACTGGCTCTGAGACCTTGAGCAGGTCATTTCTCCGACTGAGCCTCTGTCTCACACGGGAGAGGGGATGGTAACAGGGCATGCCTCATGTGGGAGGATTCAAAGCCTCAGGTACTGCCATTGGCCACTTGCAGGTCCTCAGTAAGGGCTGGGGGAGGGGAACCACCCACGAGCAGGAGGCACCCCCAACCTGGGGCTCTGCGAGGCGCCCCTCCCCTGCCCATGTTGTCATCCAGACACTACCCAGGCCCAGAACAGCTTCAGGCCCTGCACCTCCCTTCCCCCACCTTGGTGAAGACCCCCAGATAAGGCTCAGCGTCATCCACATTCCACCAGGCAGGGCCGTCCACTGGCCGACCCCCCCCCTTCCCAGCCGGGGCCCAGCAGGACGGAGGACAGGGATATGGAGACACAGACCTCGGCCCCAGGGAGAGAACCTGATTGCCACCAACGAGTGCCCAGAGCACCTGGTACAGCTGGGGCATGCGCTCACTCACTCCCCGACTGGGGGCCCCGGCACCCAGCCGGGGCTAGGCACATTGCAAGGGGGCAGAAGGTCTGAAACACTGTAAGGCCAAGATGACCCGTAGGGCTCTAGTGTCCACAGCCCCTCTCTGACCACAGTTCCCTCCCCAGCTCAGGGCCTCCATCCCAGCCCCCTCTCCCAAGCCTGGTCATGTAGGAGAGGGCCAAGGCATCTGGGCCTCTCGGAGGGGCTTCTGGGCAGCTCATCTTTCTTTTTCCCACCCCAGCCACTGTGGCTGATCTGTTTAGAGCCACATCCTTTAGGGCTAGATGGCCAGATGAGGGTGGGAAGATAGTCTGATGGAGGTGGGAAGGTAGTCTGATGGGGGTGGGAAGATAGTCTGATGGGGGTGGGAGTGGATCGAGCTCTCTTAGGAAGGGACAGAGGTTTGGGCATCAGAAAGGCCTGGCTTCTGGAGTTCGAACAGTGCCACCTCATGGGGTGCTGTGAGGAGCCACTGAGGGGACAGGAGTGAAGGCCTGGCACCCAGTGAGCTTTCATGAAGGGCTGTGGCCATTTTGATCAGGGTCCCTCAACCCAGCACAGCCCAGGACCGCAAGACAATAACCATAGCCTCCACTCTGAGGAGCCCTGGCTGCCGGGTCCTGCACCAGGCGGCCCTTCATTTAATGCCAACAAGGCACTGCTCATCTGTGTGGCCTATGTGACCCCCACCCGAATCTGGGGCTTTGCCCCCAGTTCAGAGCCTTCCATTTCAGAGCAGGTGGGACCAGGCTGGGGAGACAGGGCATGGGGGAAATGGGCCAGGCGCTGCATCGCCATGGGAGCAGGCGGCCCGTGGCCCTATACGCCGGCAGCCCACAGAGTCCAGCAGCAGGGGAGGAAGGGGCTCCTGCAGTCAGAGCCAGGCGGAGAGGGAGGGAGCTCCCTATCCCAAGAGGCACACAGTAGCAACAAAAGCCTGGATGGGAGAGACAACCCTCTTTCTTGTGTACTCCCAATTCTCTTCATGTTTACCTTAGGAGATGGGTAGTGCTATTATTCCTGTTCTACAGCTGAGGGAAGGGAGGCTCAGACATGAGGGGACCTCACTGTCCCACAGCCTGTGAGGGGCTGGAATCCAGACCCAGGTCTCGCTACTCCAGAGCCTTCACCCCTGGGTTTCTTGAACCCCGGGCTTGTATTAAGAATACAGATTTCTGGGGCATCTGGGTGGCACAATCGGTTGAGCGTCCGACTCTTGGTTTCAGCTCAGGTCATGATCTCAGGGTCATAAGATCGAGCCCCGCGTGTCATCGGGCTCCACGCTCAGGGGGAGTCTGCTTAAGATTCCTCCTACCCTCTAAAATAAATAAATAAATCTTTAAAAAGAAAAGAAAGAAAAGCAAGGAAGGACGAATACAGATTTCTGGCCCCCCACTCCAGACCTAGAGATTCAGAGCTGTCGGGCCTGGGCCCGGAGAATTTGCACTGCAGCATGCTCCCTGGGGAATCCTTTGCACCTGGAGGCCTGGGAACCGCTGGCCTCAGTCCTCTGTCGGGCAGGAGTGAGACCAGAAGGCCAGGCTAGCCCTGGGCTGAGAGGCAGGGAGGTGAGGGCAGTAGGGCAGCGGGAGGGGGGGTGGGGGGCCTGGGCCAGGCTGGGGGCGTGGCCTGTTGCCAGGGTGACGAGGGGCCTGTGCTTATCTTTACAAATCCCTCCTGACCTCTCAGGACGACCTGGCAGGGGAGGGATTAACTGACACACGCCCCTCCCCTTCGACCTGCTGCCCCATCCCGGGAAAGGCCCAGATCCCACTGCCGGGAGGGAAATTCTCTCCCCAGAGAGGACGATCTTGCTATGATAACAGCAACTATTTATTTACTGAGTGCGCACTATGGGCACCAGGCCGCGCCACACATCTTGCCTCTGTGATTACATGATTACAATTGATTCAAGCCAGGAAAGGTGGGTGCTGTTTTCTAACTCAGAGAGGTTATAAACTTGCCCCAAATCATCCCTCAAAAGACTAAGAAGCTGGTTATCTCCTCCAGACTTCTGGAAGGTGCACATCTCCCAAAGTATGTGAAATTCCCACTCTGCAAACTCGACATTGCCACCCATGCATTGTCATTTTAATGCATTCCAGCCCAGCCTTCCCCGGGCACTGGAAACGGTCTCTGAAGGTTGGCGCAAGGGTGGAGGTTCCAGGGTGGGCCTGGGCAGAGCGGTCGGTCTTCCCTCTTTAACCAGAACCGGGCTATTGGCAGTCCCACTGTGCCTTGGGTCCCACTCAGTGCCTAGTAACTCCTACTTGATGTGCACTTATAACAGGCCTCGTGATAACTGCTGACAACTGAGGGGAAGTGTTTACTGAGGGTGAGTTTTGAGAAGCTTCTTGTCTTGACCTGCAAGAAAAAGGATATTTCTAAGAAGTGGCCCGAGATGTAATAAGATGTGGGAGCTTCTGCCATAGGGGCAAACGCTGTTCATCTAATCTCACTAGGCCCCAAGGACAGGAGTGACTACCCAACTGCCTCAGAGCCACCAGGAAAGGGCTAAGTTACCCTAACAAGATGGGACAGTTTGGAATACTCTTCCACAAAAATGTTTACGCCCCCCTCCAGGATAAAAGAGGGGTCGATATCGATAATTTTGGTAACAGTAGTGGTGACAATGACTGACAGGATTCACCGCCCACCCTGTGCCTGGCACTGGCCTATCCCAGTGTTTCCAGACCTCAGTCTCAGAGCCCAAGGCCATGGAGACACTTCCCTGCGGGGGTAAGACAGACCTAGCAAGGCCTTGCCACCCGAACAGGCCGCTTTTATGAGTGGCCTCTGGTCTAAAATGTCCTCGGAAACTGGGGCTTGCAGGCCAAACCTGAGTTGGAGAACCCCTGTGTTTTCCCAGCAAATTCTCGGGACACCCTCAGAGTTAGCTCGTTGGCCCCCCAAAGGGGCGAAGGCGCAGAGAAGGGACGTGGCTTTCATAGGCTGGTCTACACACTAGCTCCGCGACCCTGGGCAAGTTCCTGACCCTCTCTGGGCCTCGTTTCCTCCTCTGTAAACTGGGGCTGTTAGAGCCGGCCCTGCAGAGCAGTGGGGAGATTCTCAGTCCGTCGTGTGGGGCGCCCAGCTGGTTCGGTGGTAGAGCCTGTGACCCTCATACTCAAGGGTGTGCATTCAAGCCCCAGGTACTTAAAAATAAAATCTTTAAGGGGCACCTGGCTGGCTGCATCGGTGGAGCATGTGACTCTTGATCTCAGGGTTGTAAGTTCAAGCCCCATGTCGGGTGTAGAGATTACTTAAAAATGATAAATAAATATTAAAAATCTTTAATAAAAACAACAACAACAACAGCAAAACCAAAGTCCATCACGTGAGTCCGTTAGCATAGTATCTTCCAGGGGGTGGCTGATGGTGCTATTTATTCATTGACCAACAAACGTTTACTTGGAGCAAACGCTGTCTAGCCAACCAATCCTGGATGCTGGTCCACATGTGTGTGGCACCCCACTCTGTCCCTGCCTCCCTGCCGCCGTCCCACAGCCCTCCCCCTCTCCCCAGGGCTGGTGGGAGGAGGGGCCAGACGCAGGGACGGGAATGGGGCTGCTGCCCTTTGTCAGCCAGGCTCCCGGGCTGTGAGAGCCCAGCATGCCCCATTGTACTCCGAGATGCTTGGTCCTCTCCACAGAAACCAGCTAGGCTTTTGTGGCAGAGTGGGCCCAGGATGGAGGGGCTCAGCTCAGGGCCTGGCAGGCCTGAGTGGCAGAGCCAGGGGCCCAGGGCTTCCAGAAACCCAATCCCCTTGGGGATGGAAATTACTTTTCAAGTGACACCACCGTCCCCAGCCCCTCTCCTCCTGGCAGCCAGGCCTCCGGTGCTGGTATCCAGAAGTGCTCACGCCCACGGTGCCCTCACCCCAGCTTTTGAGAATCCCCAGGGAGGGGGCTCCCTGCACAGAAATCATAGTGCGACAGGCTGCCCCTGGGCACCCCAGCAGGTGGGATGGAGATGAGCGTGTCACTCAGCGGCCACTTTTTCTGTGGCGTCCATCTCCTTTGTGTTCACTCTGCCCCACGGTTCACGTGAGCGTGCGTTTGAGTGTGAATACACACGTCGCTACCCGCACACACCAGTGTGTGTGTATGCGTGTGAGTGCACGTGCCTGTGGACCCCTGTTCACGTGGCGGTGGGGTGTGCCCTTGTGCGTGCCACACCAGCGTGCGGGTGTGTGTGTTTGCAGGTGTGAGTGTGCACATGGTAGGGCAGGGGGCAGATAGCAGATCCATACACCAGGATTTCAAGCCCCTCATGGGCAGAGAGCAGGCCCTCGGCTCCTCTCCTGAGCCCCAGATTTGAGTCAGGAGCCCAGCTCCTAAGCCCCCATCCCTGCCTGAGCCTCAGTGTCCTCCACTATAAAATGGGGTCCTCATCCTCCCCAGGGGCCCTTCAGGGAGGAGGAGATGAAAGCATTGTGAGCCAGGCCCCATGAATGGGGAGGAGGGCCCCAGGTAGGGGTCTGGGGAAGCCTGACCTCCCACCCTGGGAGTCCGAGGGCTGGGTCTCCCCCCAGCCGGCAGTGAAGTGCAGGCCACTCGCCCTGGTTGGCTCCCTCCTCCAGCAGGAGAGGCGGGGTCAGGGGACTTCCCAGGCCTGGCCCCGTAGCTATAGTGACCAAGACAAAGCGTCCCCCAGACCCCCCAGGAAGAAGTCCAGGCTGCCTGCGCACACGTGAATCCTCTCGGACAAAAGCAAAACCGTTTGGCGAATGGAGTCTGGCTTAGGAAGCCCTTTCAGCTGGGTCTGGAGTGCCGGGGAGGGGACAGCGGTGGACACACGTGCTCCCAAGTGCCTGGCCACCCCCCAGGGGCCCCACAGCACCCCTAGCCCCCAGTGCAGGCAAGGGAACACACACGTGGAGGGGATGCAAGTAGACGCCCCGCTCCCCTGGCCTCCTTCCCCCTCCCCACAGCAATCCACTGGGCTGGGGTCTGCTGCCCCCACCCCGGGTCCCCCTGTCGAGAGCTAAGACACAGTTCAACCCGCTTGACAACTTATGTCCCACAACTTGTGCTAGGACGCAGCCCACCACACCCAGAAAGCCCCAGACAACGACTCACGGCTCACCCGGCTCACAACTTTAAGGCACCCACAGCCCAGCGCACACGGGCAACAGACTCTGGGACGAGGCTCACACTACCTGCAGCTCCCCACGCTCAGGCCTCAGCCCGGGACTTCCCAGCCCCAACACCCCTCCCGGGCCACACCGCCCATCCCACGACCCCTTCACAAAGACCCCCATGCCACACAGCAACCCCCACGGCCCAGGACACACTCCCCTGCACGCAAGGTGGCCCGCAGAGCACACCCCTCTGCACCCACATCTTGGCCTGTGCCCAGCCCCGCAGTCGGGCCTGGCACCCACACAGACAACCCCAGGGCCTGGGGTATCTGCTTTGGGAGAGAGACCCTGCCCCAGTCCACCCCCCCACCCCCACCCCAAGGCTTATGCCCCAACTCACCACCCAGGAGGGTGAGGGCAGGAGCCAAGAGCAGCAACCGCAGCGGGAGAGGGGCCAGGGGCCTGGAGGCCAGGGTCCCAGGCCTGGCCAGCGCCATGGCAGCGCGCTCAGCTCCCGGCTGTGGGAACAGGCGGCCTGGCTGGCTCGGCACCCCCCTCTCCCTCCAACCAGCACTAATGCCGTGGACAGAGGCCCGGCCCCTCCCTCCCTCCCCTCCCGTCTCCTCCCCCACCGCAGGCCCTCCCAGGCTGCTCCTCCAGGAGTGGATTCTAGAGGAGGGGTCTGACCCACCCCATCTCCCCAAGCCCCAGGGCTCCAGACAGGCCTCAGGGGCCCCTGCAAGTCTGACCTGGTCTTCGTGCACCCCCCCACCCCCACCCCCACCCCCACCTTTCAGGTCTTGCTGCCTCAGCCTCCTGGCTGGGGAGGATTTCTCTTCTTTTCCCCAGATGATGCCAACTACTCCCAAGTCCTAGGTTATCCCACCCTGCTGGACACGCCCCCATCTCTTCTCAGCCTGGGCCCCCCTCCCCAGCCCAGGCCTGAGCAGCCAGCAGCCTTCCAGACCTCCTCTCTGTGCAGAAGCCCCAGCCCTTTCCACCCAGCTTGTTTCCTCCCGGTGCTCCCCACCTGAACAAGGTACCCCCACCCTGCAGCCAAAGCCCCCTTCCCCTCCCCACACTCAGCCCACCAGCTCCTGGTGGCTCTTCCTCCTCACTGTCTCTTAATCCCATCCCTCCCCTAGACCTAACAAATGACCCCTCCCAGTGTGGCCCTCGGGTGGCCCCTGGCTCCTTCCACCCTCACCACTCCCTCACCAGCCAAACTGCACCTTTTCCATTTCTCCCCTTTGGCCTAAATCTTTGCCTCTGCCATTTGCAACTCTGGAAACCTCACTGCAATCCAAGGCAGCGCAGTCTACTGAGTGGCAGTTCCGACTAAGCAAACTTTCCCGCTCCCCTGCTGGGAAGTCCTTCTTGTTGTCTGACCTTACAGTCTCTTGCTGCACTTGATGTTTGCTTGCTGCAGGCAAGGGAATGTTGTTTACTGGGGGGGGGGGGGGCGGTTCTTTGGGGGACCTGGACGCAGGAATCCAAGCCATCTCAAAGCCACTACAACATCAAACTACCATTTTTTCCTCCCCTGCCCTCAGCTCCAGCTGAAAGGACTTTCTGAAGCTAGCCACTGGCCTCTGCCAATGCACCCCATTTGGTTTAATTCAGTGATCATGGACTCAGGCCACGGAGAACCTGCGCTGAGCTCTGGGATGCGCCCTCACACCCGGAGGGCACAGTCTGGAGAGACGGACCTGAGCCGTGAATGAGGGAGCTCAGGCCATGCTAGCAGGTCCATGGAAAAGCAGGGAGAAGGGCAGTGGGCATCACACGGCGCATGGGTGCCCCATAGCCACGCTGTGCCACAACCCTGGCAAAGGGAGCCAAAGACCTGGGTGGACCCCTCCTCCACATCCCACGCCATCCCCACCTGGAGTCTTGTTTCCTCTGGGGTGGGAGGTGCTCCTTGGTCTCTGGGACCCTCCTCACTCCCAAACCACCTTTAATTCCCTGCCTCTCACATACCAGGATCTCCCCCCCACCACCAAGCCCCTCTCCACTCTGTGAGAAAAGCACAGACCCCACAGCTAAATAGATCTCAGTTTGAGCACAGCTCTACCACTGATCAGCCGAGTCGTCTCAGCACGTGACTTCCTTCCCTGGGCCTCAGTTTCCTCATCTGTAAAATGGAAATAACAGTTACCTTGTAAAGCGTTAATGAGCTGAATCGGCAGTGCAACTTCTGTCTGTTCTGTGTCTCAGAGGTTCCCGAGAGGTCCAAGCAGCCCGGGGAGCGGCGCACAGGAGGACGACAAGGCTCCCACGGCCCCGCGGGTCTCCGGACACAGACATCCGCGCTTTTGCCCTGAGCCCTGAGGTCAGGACTCCGGTCCAAACTCCCACCCGCGCCCGCGCCCGCGCCCCTGTCCTGCAGCCGCTGTGCGCCACCTTGTGGCCAGACCCGGAGTGTCCTGCGAGGTCTGGAGGGCGCTGGATGGGCGGAGGTGGACAGGGAGGGAGGGATGCAGAAACTCAACAGCGCGGGCGCGGGAGTCCCTGAGAGCGAGAAGGGGCAGGCGGGGGAGACGCGGCTTGGCAGGAGGCCGAGGTCAGACGGGGCAAGCCGTCCACATGCACTCCCCGTTGGGGTCTGGAGAAGAGACAGCGAGTGGGCCAGCCCCGCTGCGGAGATCCTCCCCACTTGGGGGGCAGGTGTGAGGAAGGGGAAAGGAGACCTTCTTTTACCCCCCTCAACAACACAGCGTTGTCCCCATTTTACAGATGAGGAAACGGAGGCTCGGGGAGGTGAGATTGGCTGCTGGGGTCCCACAGCCGGTCTGTGCGGGGGCGGGATTCGAACTCGGGGCTGCCTGACACTGGCCCTTTCCACTCCTTGAATCTTTGACTCCAGGTTGAGTAGGTGCGCTCAGTAATCCACGCTACTCACGAATTATTTGCTGACATCCTGGTCGAGGGCACCCAGCGCCTCCGGAGCCGAGGGAGATGTGACAGGAAAGCTTAGTGCTGGGCCGCCCCAGCTTTGGCATCAGCCCCACTTTGTATGAATCCTGATTCTGCTCTCTGCCCTTACGCAGGGTTTTGTCGGTCTGTTTTACTTCTCTGGACCCTCATTTCCCCAAGTGCAGGATGGGATAAGAGTACCTGCACCACAGTACTCTGAGGAGTGGGCGGCGGCCACCAGGTGTTGGTTGGGGGGAGGGGATCCCCCCCCCCCCCCGGGGCTGCACCCCGCTGAGGACATCTCCAGGAGGGATGCCTCTGGACCCTTCCAAGTGACGCCTGCCCTGGATCTCCCCACCCGGAGCCTGCATCTCCCTTCCCAAGGAGCCCCCCCCCCCCCATCCCAAGGACTTCCTTCCCTCCGGCTTCCAGGAAGTGGCCTGTGGAGGCACGGCAGGAGAGATGAGGGAGGGAGGAGGGGAGGGCCCGGGGGTATTTCCTCCGCCTGTGGCTCCCTGCGCCCGGGGCTGGGGCCCTGCTGACTACAGCTCCAACCTGAAGCCCCTCTGTTGCTTCAGCTCTCACCAGTTCAGGTAACCCTGTTCCCTTTGTGGCCAAGTGGGGCCACCTGCAGCCCTGACTTCCCGATCTCTCAGAGGCCTTCCCCACTGTCACCCACTCCCTCCTTCTTGGAACCGTTTCCCCTGGCTTCCCTCCTACCTTCCCGGCTGCCCCTTGCTCTCTTTCCTCCCCAGATGTTGGGGTGCATGGGGATCTGCTCCCATCCCCCTGCCCTTCTCACACCTCCTTCCCTGGGTGAGCCTGTTGATGCCTATGAGCTCTCTGCCCATGGTTCTTAACCATTTCAGTTCCCCCTTGACAGATACCTCGAATCACCCTTTATTCCCCTGAAATGAAATGGCATACGTATGCATATAATTCCCCAAGGAGAACCATCCCAGCGCCCTAACTGAAATATCAGAATGAGCCATTATAGGCTAATGGTGAAGTGCACAAACAGTGGTTCAAATCCTGGCTTCTATACGTTCCAGCTGTGTGACCTTGGGTAAGTCCCTTAACCTCTCTGTGCCTCAGTTAGCTCTCCAGTAAAAAAAGGGGGGGGGGATTTTTTTCCTCTAGGTAGCACTTTGCTGGCTAGAGTTGTTATGAGGATTAAGTGAGTAATTATTCATGAAGTATTTAAAACAGTGCCTGGCACATGCTAAGAGCTAAGCGAGTTCTGATTAAACTAATAAGGAAAGTAATTTAAGAGGAGATGTGTTTCAAGTTGTAAATACTTTTTTTTTTTTTAAGATTTTATTTATTTATTTGAGAGAGAGAATGAGAGACAGAGAGCATGAGAGGGAGGAGGGTCAGAGGGAGAAGCAGACCCCCCGCTGAGCAGGGAGCCCGACGCGGGACTCGATCCCGGGACTCCAGGATCATGACCTGAGCCGAAGGCAGTCGCTTAACTGACTGAGCCACCCAGGCGCCCTGGGGCACATGCATTTGATTTAAAAAATACGTATTTATGCTGATGCATTTAAATAAACATTTTCCAGACATCATACCCTTTCAACCCCTAAATTATTCAGTATGCATTTTTTTTTAAGATTTTATTTATTTATTTGAGAGAGAGAATGAGAGAGAGTATGAGAGGGAAGAGGGTCAGAGGGAGAAGCAGACCCCCCGCCGAGCAGGGAGCCCGATGCGGGACTCGATCCCGGGACTCCAGGATCATGACCTGAGCCGAAGGCAGTCGCTTAACCAACTGAGCCACCCAGGCGCCCCAAGTTGTAAATACTTTTATCGACTACACTAAAAGACATGCTAAAATAGCAAGACGCCTGTACCTATACATAGAGCCCCCTGAATGTGACAGCCCCGAACGCGGACTGGTGAGGAGACTGTCAAGTTGGCAATTCAGATACCACAAGTAGTGTTGACATTAAGAATGTAATTTTCTGAAATGGTGACAACTCTGGGTAAGGTTCTGTACAAGATAAAGAGCAGTCTTCTTTCAATTTACATGGAAGCCATATTTCTGGCAATTTCAGGGTATGCTGAAATTCAGAGCATTCATACAAAAATGCACAAGACTTGGGCTCTTGCTCAGACACAAACAGGTGTTTTTTCCTCTACTTCGATGTCTGGTGGAACATTCCAAAGTCAAAGGGCATATGGGACATTCTTTGTGGTATGGGCTGTTCTGCACATCGCAGCGTGTCCAGAACCCTGGGCCCCACCACTAAATGCCAGCCGTGGCCCCCAGTCATCATGAAAATAGACAGCACCCCTTAAAATTCCCCTCAAAAAAGCATCCAGGAGGCCCCTGGGCTCTATACCAACTGCCAGACTTTTCCAGATCCCAAATTGTGTCTCCTGCTTGTTGACTTCCAGTTACCCTCAGGCCAAGTTCAAATTCCTGAGCCTGATGCCCAAAGTCCTCATAATTCAGCTTCCTGCTTACCTTCCCTCAGGCCCCACCCTCCCCCTCCCCCCTACACTCAGCTGCTATTTCTCCCCCATTCCCAGCTAAACACACACACACACACACACACACAATTGTTTTTTTGTTGTTAAGTCTTTGCTCCCGTGTCCGCTCCCTGGAAAGCTCACCGCTCCTCCCTCCACCTGGTTGAATGCCGTGCTGATAACCTTGCGAATCCTTTAAGACCTTCTGGCGTCCCCTCCTCAGAGCAGCCTCAGTCCCCCCAGGCTTGTTGGGGCCTCTCCTGTGCTCCCCCCAGACCTGTGGGCTTCCCCAATTGACCTCAGCACTGAACATACCCTGTTCCAGTTGCCAGTCTCCATCTTAGGAGGTCTGCACCATCCTAAGGCAGAGCACATAGCAGGTGGGAGCCATTCGCCTTTGGCCTTCAGAAGCTCCCATCTAGTGCAAAGGCAGACACATGGACAATGCTGGGAGACACTTGCTCAGAGCCTGGTGGGAGCCCCAAGCACAGAGAGGCCAGCCGCCAGAGGGCAACTTCCCAGAGGAGGTGGAACCTTGGGGTGTGGTTAGATTTCCAGGTAGAGAGGAGGCAAAAGGCTTACCCGGCTGACGACTCAGTGGGGGCAAAGGTCAGTTGTGCAGCTGTCCCGTCGGGATTGCAGGCAAGTGCGTATGGCCTGCGGTCAGGATGTGGAGGGGCCGTGGTCAGAGGTGAGGCTGGCACACCAGCAGAGAAGAGCTCATGCCGAAGCTGCCAAGGGGGTGGGGCTTTGTCCCGGGGGCACTGGGGAGCCGTGCGAGGGATTGAAGGACTGCCGCGCGGGAATGATACGTTCGGTCTGCGTGCGGCAGAGCGCCCTCTGGGGGGAATGTGGAAGATGCACTGTAGGAGGGCAGGAGTAGAAATAATCCGGGGCAAGGTCACAAAGCCTAATTAGGACAGGGATGAGGGTAGAGAGGTGGGCGGGCATTTGTGTGGCTGAAACAACAGAGCTTGAGGTCTGCTGGGGCTGAGAAAGAGGGAGAAGGCTAGCGTGCTTCTCTGGGGAAGCATCCCAGCTTGGTGGACGACCCCCCACCCCCCCGCCCCAACCAGGGGTGGGGGTGGAGCCAGGAGCAGTCAGGTGCCCCTCCTCCCCAGCCCACAGGACAAGCTGCAGGCCCCTCTGGGGTCACTAGAGGGAGCTCCAGGATAGGCCAGGCTCCCCTCCCAGCAGTGGCCAGCCTCCACCCCCCCCCCAGGGGCTATGACCCCCCTCCCCACATTCAGATGTGGGCTTTGGGGGTCCTGCCAGGGCCTGGCCCAAGTGCAGTTGCTCACAGACTTGGGCCACCTCGTCCTCCAGCCACTGGGTTTGCCAGGGGCAGGGGGCATTTTTTGAGCTGAGAGCAGGTGGGGGCAGAGGTTGGGGACTGCCAGCAAGCAGCACAGACAGCCTGTCCTGCCTTACCTTGCACCTCACCCTCTACTCCCACCGGGAGAGGGGAGCAACCCGCTCAAGGTCACATCACTGTCAGAGGCAAGGCCAGAGCCAGCCAGAACTGCTGTCCCCAGCTGGGGATGGAAATGGACTGGAGCTCCCAAGTCAGAGCAGCTCTTGAACCAGAACAGTGCAAGCAGCCTTGGCAAGACCCCCGTCCCTTCCTACAAGACCTTCGGCGAGTGGGGGGGGGGGTTTCCTTGAGCCACCTCCCCGTGTCACCTGGGACCCCCAGGCGTGGGGGAGATAGCTTTCCTGGCCTGGAGGCAGGGAGAGCCTAGCAGGTTCAAGGAATGGGGTGGAAGGCAGGATGGCCCGAGGACTGATGGCTGCTGGGGGGATGGGGGCGCCCCGTTAGGGAGCCTGGGGGCCACCTGGGAGCAGGGGGGCTTCAGCAGGCCGCCTCCATAGGAGGCAATGCCCAGAAAGCTCAATGCCAGGACAGCCTGGCATTTGCAAAGGATCGCTCCAGCTGCAGAAAGGGGAGGGGCAGGATTACAATTTTTGGAAAAGTGATTGGCCTCTCTACTTGAGTCTAAATGACACAGTCTTTTAAATTTTTATGAAAACAAAAAATGAATAACGAATGGAGACCCAGAAAGAGGAAATCCATTTTCCTTTGAATCCAATGGAAAGAGCACATCCAACCCCAAAATAATGTCAGCAGGATTGTAATCATCTGTAACAGAAGGTGTGATCCCAGCCGAACTCAGTGCAAGCTGCCTCCTCAGTTGAACCGAGAACCCTGACTCTGAAGCCCCTTTCAACAACACGGCTCTGGTGGCCCACGTGGAGGTTTAGGTGGGGGCAGGGACTAACCCAAGGTCATATGGCAAAGTTGGAACTGGAACAGACTCCTGACTCTCAAGCTTGGGTCTCCTCTCTCTGTACACGCCTGTTTGTCTGCACACGCTACACACACACACACACACACACACCACAGGAAATGCTTTCCAAACTCAGATATGCAAATACCTGCATACAGACAGACTCACAGATTTGCTCACCTAGGCACACCTAACTTCCCTGGCTAGAAGCGTGTGGACGTCCACACATACCCCCCAGAGCACCCAAATACATAGACAAACATATTTGCATTCACACACACAGGTGCTCATACACACAAATATCTGATCACGCCAAATCTAAATACTCACATGTATCCAGATCCCGGCACAGGGCACACACATGCAAATATCTACAGGTTCAAACACATCCCTCAGTGCACATCTACAAACACACCACTCACATAACAGACACACAGACTGTCCTAAACGTTCACGGACACACTCACGGGAACGGCATACCTCACAGCCCCGTGAGGCCCACCAGCCGACACTCCGGGCTAAACAGCCATGTCCTCCGGCTCACCCCCAGGCGTGCTGGTACTGAGGGCAGCGGGGAGTGTCCTGGAGACCCTGCCACCCCTCTGTAAGGGCCTGGGGATCTGAGATGGGCAAATGCTGCCGCCTGTGGGAGCCCAAGGGCACCAGGCCCTGTGCACCGAGCCAAGGCTGATTCATGGCAAGTGCCCAGGCAGCTCGGGGGCCGGGAGCTGCCCCCAGGCCCACCCTCGCTCAGCCCCGGGCTCTCCCCTCCCAACAGGAGTGTGTGAATGGGTGGGTTCCAGTATGTGTCCTATTGGGGGGCGGGCAGGGGCAAAGTCAAGATGGATGAATTCAGCTACTATGTGGCTTTAGGTTTCCTTCTTTCATTCATTCATCTGATACTTAATAACATTTTGTGAATCAGGCAGAACAAAGACAAACAAAGGGCTAGGAGGGCAGTCTGGGGGAGGACAGGTGCGCCCAGAGCGGAGCTCTTGTATTACACATTGTGACAATTACACAGAGCTGAGGAGGCCTGAGAGACCTGAGCTACGCCTGCGCTGTGGGACTGAGCAGTTCACATTCTTATCTGAGCCTCAGGTTCCTTCGTCTGAGAAATAGGGACCACAATCTCCCAGACCACCTCTTGGGTTTGTTGTTAGAATCAAATTTGATGATGGGTGTGGCAGTGCTTTCGGGGAGAAAGGGAAAGGTTTAGTAAAATAAGAGTCAGACATTTACTAGGCACCAGCTGTGGGCCAGATCCATGGTACGGGAATGTGGATAGGTGCATGGGCCATGGAGTCAGAAGCCTGGCTGGGTTCTAATCCCTGTTTTGCCAAAACTAGCTGTGTGAGCTTGAGCAAGTTACTTAATCTCTCTGAGCCTCTACTTTCTCATCTGTAATATGGGTATAATCCTCACTGTATACGAGTGCTGGGGGATAGTGCACCGGAAAGCTCCAGGCCTGCCACAGAGCAGATGTGCAAGTTAGTCAGTTCCCATTATTATTTCTAAGCTTTCATGTATTCATTCACGAAACACTTGCTGAGCAGCTACTGTAAACCAGCCATGATTCTAAGGGCTCTCCAAATTTTGACTCATTTAATCCTTCTAACAACTCTACTATCATCCCTGTTTTACACTCGAGGGAACTGAGGCACAGAGAGCTCCCGTCACTTATTCGAGGTCATGCAGCTGCTAGAGGCTGAGCTGGAATTGGAAGCCAGGTCTGTCGGCCTCTCTTAAGCCCATCTAGAAGACATGCGTTTCTTCTTAGGGTTTAAAGTCCTCCCCTCTCCCCAGGAGCAGCCCCTGTTAAATAAATCATCCAGAAATGGTTTCTAATTCCCAGACTTGGTTGCAAATGAATTATTCACATTGTAGGGGCTGTGAACGGCTGGCTGGGCCTCATTACCCGAGAAGGGCTCCCCGCCCGCAAGATGTCACTCCCTCCCCCGGGGCATGGGTCCTGGTGGGCCAGCCAGAGGCTGCCAGAGTTGGCGGGTGCCTGGGCTGCTCTGGGAACTGGGAGGAGGGGCTTTCCTCCTCCCATTCCCAGTCTTTGCTTTCTAATAAGCTCACAGCCTGGCGTTGTCAAGAAAACATAAGCTCTGGCCCCAGCCAGTCCTGGGTTCCAATCCTGACTCTGCCCTCAGCAGCTGTGTGACCTCAGGTAGGTGGCCTACCCTCTCTGAGCCTCTGGGGAGGCTGACCAGCCCACCCTACTTCACACTTTCTCTTCTTCCTCCAGATTTGTGGGCTGAGGCTTGTGCTGCCCAGCCAAGTCCTGTGCTGGAAGCTGGGGACAAAGATCCTGTCCTGGGGGGATGCTCATCTTCTACTTCCAGTACCCGGCTGAAACCCATATCTGAGCCAGAGCCCTGGGGCTGGTTGTAGAGGATACTGGGTGCTCCAGAGCCCCCCTCCAGGGCCAGGTATCCACCCCAGCTGCTGGGAACATTGACCGCTGATGGCTCCTAGGCTGTGCCCACTGCCATGGGCAGCAGGGGGTCAGTGCCTGACCAATGCGGAGCTACAGACGCTCAGCTCCCTTACTTCAACTGGGACAGTCCTGCAGGGGCCTCAGCTGCAACCTCATTGTGGGTCAGCTTCTCCCTCTGCCCAGTCCTGCCTTCCTGCCTCCTTCCAGGTGTACCTTCCGAGGGCATGCCCCAACCAACCTGTGTGTAATCCTCCAGCTCAGCATGTTTCCAGGAACCCCATCTAACGTACTTGTCACAGACAAGACCCAATCTCAGCAGTAAAGGAGACCCAGTGCACATCACTAGTACTCAATACTGCTTACAGGCTGAACCTACATTCTGCTCCTCGTACCAGGCTAAGCCCAGTTATCACATGGGAGGCAGAACTAGGGTATAATCAGTGGGAGGTAGAAAGGGATTGGAGTCTGGCTTAGACGGAGAACAGGACGGAAGCCAACCTCAGAGGAGAAGATGAACTGATGACCCAGGGCAGCCAGGAGGTCAAGGTCACAGACTCTCATTCCACAGGGAGGTCTTTTTCAAAAGCAACTAAACAGGATCTTCTTTATGAAAAAGCCAAATCTGAACCAAGAATGATAAGATTAGTCATAATAGTTGCCGTTTCTCGAGCAAGGAGTATGTCCTGGGCACTGTGCCGTGGGATCTGCTTCATGCTCTTACTGTCTCCTCAGAACAACCTCATGGGGCTCTATTCTCACCTGTTTTACAGATGAGGAAGCCGAGGCTCACAGGGTTGAAATGACTTGTGCCTCAGGCCTGGCAGAACCAGCATTCAAACCCTGGACCATTCTGTGCTTCTGTGGGATCTAGGTTCAAGCAGAGACTGGTGTTCCGAAGAAAGGCCCCTAAGGGGCTTCCAGTCCCCGGGGGTCATCCGAACTAGCTGTTCGCCAAGTGCCTGTGACTGCCCAGGGCAGCAAGCGGAGTCAGGGAAAGAGTGGTGGGCAGTCCGTGAGTCCTTGTCACTGTGACCTAGTCCCAGTCTCAGGCAGGCCACTGTTCCTCTCAGAGCCCTCCAGTTCATATATCTGATTCCAACCCCCATCTGCATGGCACAAAAGAGGAAACTGAGGCCCAGAGAGAGGACACTGCTTGCCCAGACTTGCAGAGCCAGGACTCAGGAATTCCTGACACTTGGTCTGCTGTCCTCTGTTCAGTGTATGGAAGAACAAAGGCCACTGCTAACTGACCGAATGTTTGCGGCCAAGATTCAGATGTTGAAACCCAGGCCCCAATGTGGTGGGTATTTGGAGGTGGGGCCTTTGGGAGGTGATTAGATCAGAAGAGTGGAGCCCTCATGAATGGAATGCCCTTTATGAAAGAGACCCCAGAGAGATGCCTGGCCCCTTCTACCCTGTGAAGTTGTAGCAAAAAGACATCTGTCTGTGAAGCAGGAAGCGGGCTCTCGCCAGACGCTGAATCAACCAGTACCTTGATCTTGGACTTTCCAGCCTCCAGAACTGTGAGAAATAAATTTCTGTTGTTTATATCCAGTCTATGGTATTTCGTTATAGCAGCCCAAGTGGACTAAGGCAGCCACTTTCCCCATCTGTTCCGCACTGGTGATTCTTCCTTCCATCCGTCCGTGCACACCTCCGTCCATGCATGCATCCATGCGTGCATCCCTCCACGTGTTCACCTACCCATGCATCCACGCATGGATCCATCCGCAACTGTGCGGTGAGCAGCCTCTGTGCACCAGGTCTGGGCTGGGTGTTAGGGACAGAGCAGGCAGAGCCTGCCCTTGCGGAGTGCATAGGCTGGCAAACAAACAGCCTACAGAAACCAAATGCATCACCACTGTGCTAAGTGCTGGGAAGAGGCAGCTCAGGATGTTGTGAGTGGGTGTAACAAGGACCGTCTCTCTCAGGAGTGTTCTCTGGGCCCCAGGGAGCTGGTGGGCAAGAAACCTGCTGAGACAGCCCCATGGGCCTGGCCTCGGGGGACAGAAGCTATTAGAAAACCGTGAATGATGCCCTCGTGGAGCCAACTGGCTTGGCAAGGCCGCAACCAGGCCACCTGGCCCTTCCAGCCAGTGGGCTTCCTTGGCTGCAGCCGGAGGTAAGTCAGGAGGTAAGTGGGGTGGGGGGAGGGTATCTTTTGAAAATCTCCTCCAGATTTGCTTTGTGAGCCATCCCAGCTGGAGCCTGAAGCCTCCAAGAACTGTATCAGAGCTTTAGGAAACACAAGAGAAGTTATTTCAGGAGCAGGGAACAGCATGAGCATACATGTGGAGGTGGGGATAGTAGACAGACCCAGGAAGGTAGAGTGAGGAGAGGAAGGGGAGGAGAAACTGAGTCCTGGTCCCCAGGGACTTCACCAGCACTCTGGGGGCTCCCACCATACACCAGTAGCAAGAATTACTGTTAAAGGCTAACTGGGTGCCCAAAGAGGGCCATGCGCGATCCCCATTTCATTCTCACTGGATCCAGTAAGATCGTTACTGCTGGTTCCCATTTTATAGACAGAAAAACCAAAATCAGGAGAGGTTGAAGGTGTCATCCAAGAGCACAGAGTTAGCAAGTAAAGGGTCAGGATACAATCCCAGGCCAAGTTCTTAACACGCCCTTAGTGTGCTCAGTAAACCAGGGGAGGAAATCTGGACATGTGAGGGGCAGCGCCCAGGCTGGCTCCACCGTGGTCTCGTCTGTCCCTCCCACCAAACTGAGGGTTTATTTACCTCTGTCACCGCACGACACTAGGTACAGAGTTGGTGCTTAGAAAATGCCGTGAATAAATAACCATCGTAAGAATGGACACTCATAAAGCGCTCACCACGTGCTCTGCCCCCACAACCCTGTGAGGGCATGCCGTTATTAGTCCCATTTCACAGGTGGGGAAACTGAGACTCGGCTAGTAAGTAGGAAGGCCCTGATCCACTAGGCAGCAAGTAAATAACTACACCAGCAAACTCATTGATAAGCGTGAGAAATGACCAGTGAACGGATGAGAGCAAAGGTGAGTAAATAAAAGGTGCAGAGTTGAAGGAGGGACAGAGGGAGCCAAGGTGAGATGTGGGGCTCAGCAGAGTGCAGGAGAGGGGAAGGCCATTACGCTTGCCCCACCTCCAGCTCCCAGGAAAATGGCCTTTCCTCCCCCCAGGGGGGCTTGAGTTCAGGCCAGGCTGTTGCCTAGCAACAGGGCCCTCACCCTGGCCCCGCCCCCTTCAGCCGGCCAGAGCTGGGCACCTGCAGCCAGGTCCAAGCTCACCCCCGCCTCCAGGAATAGGGACCCTGGGCTCTCAGGCTGGGGGGAAGAAGGCCAGGGCCAGAGGGGTGGGCCTGGTTGGGCTCCGGGGCTGAGAGAAGAGCCCCAAGACCTGCTGGGGGTGGGGGCGAGGGCCGCTTGGACCGGCCATTTATTCGGAGGGCGGTCGTCCACCTGGCACAGCGGAGCGGAGGCACTCGCAACTGCCCAGAGCCGTGGCCACAGGGCCCTGGGTTGGAGAAGGTCTTGGATGAGTCACTTCCCTTCCTGAATCCATTTCCCCATCGGTAGAAGGGGGGCACGTGCCCCCTCTCCAGCGGGTCCATGTGGGGCTAGAGTAGGGCCAGGGGAGGCTTTACTCGGGGAGCGTGCAGGCTGCTTCTAGAGGAGTAAGATCTGGGGCCAAGGCCTCTCACAGTCCCTCCAAGAGAGGACGAGTTGCCCTGGGTGGGAGCACGGGGCCTAGAGGGTTCCCTGAGGAGGGGGGCCAGTGGGACTTCTCTAAGTGGGGTGGCTGGGGAGTAGGAGAATTGGCAGAGGAAGCCAGCATCCTTTCAAAGGCCTGGAGGCCGGAGCTTGGTGCCCACTCAGCAACAGCGACTCTTCTCCCGGCCCGGCCCATTTACACTCAGTCCTCAGTGCAGCTCCGGAGATGGGGAGCTATGCTCCCGGCCCGTAGGAAATGAAATGTTGGCTCAGGAAGGTAAAGAGTCTTGCCCCAGGTCACACAGCTGGCAAGTGGCAGAGCCACGTCCAGCTCCGTCTCCCCTGCTCAGATGGGTGCAGCAAAGAGCAACCGGCATTTGGCAAAAATGGCCTCAGTGGAGTCTGCAGGGGCCCCTCCTGGCACCACCAGGGGGTCTGGACTTGGTGCAGAGGGTAGTGGGGAGCCACTGATGGTTGCTGAGCTGGAAGTGAAATGCCCCGGGCTGGGTCCTCAGGTCCCTTGGTGCTGTCCTGGGCCATCTGTCTCTGCCTCCCACACCTGCCACCCTCTGCATCCAGCCACCCCCGCGGCTTCTCAACCACACGGAGAAGCCATGTGTGACGGAGGAGAATGTAAAAATATATGTATGTAACTGAAAAACAACGTGCTGACAGAACACAGCTATAAATACTCTGACGGGTGCAGAACCATTCCTCGGATCCTGCTTCCTGCTGCCTGAGGAGCGGGGGCAGGGGCTTGACAGGTAGGGTGGGGACTCGGGAGGGAAAGGAAAGGGGGCAACTGCTTGTGGACCTACTTTGTGCCGAAAGCTTTACAAGCAGTATGTCTCTGAGTCTTCCCAAAAACCCTCTCAGAGAACCACTGCTGCCTCATTTTCAGTTCACAGGCGAGGAAACTCAAATTCAGAGAGGTAGGTCATCTGGTCAAGGTCACACAGCGAGGAGGCAGCGGAGCTGGGATTCCAGCAAGCCCTGCCATGGGCCAAAGAAGAGCAAGTGGGCTCAGGTTCTGCTTCCTTCACTCCTTGTCCAGGGCCAGAGAGAGCTTCAGCCTTCCAGGCCCTCCCCTGCTTCCATGCCTTCCATGGCTCCCCAGTGCCCTCCAGATAAAGACTAAACTCAGTGAGGCCCTTAAGACCCTGTGCTCTGGCCTCTGGCAAACCCCTGAGCCCACCTCCCACCGTGTCCTGATCTCTGAGACAGAGACCTTCTGTCAGGACCTCTTCAGGACCAAGTGCTCGGCCCCCGTACCTATTTCCTTTGGCAGGCATGTTGTTTCTCTCTCCTTGCTTCCACCTACATTGGGGCCTCAGCTTAATCCACTTCTTCCCAGGCCTCCACCGCTGCTCA
This sequence comes from Mirounga leonina, assembly GCF_011800145.1. NCBI lineage: Eukaryota > Metazoa > Chordata > Mammalia > Carnivora > Phocidae > Mirounga > Mirounga leonina. The sequence goes on from NW_023270433.1 coordinate 11,449,709, forward strand.
GGTTCCCAGCAAACCCTGAAGCTCAGCTGTAACCCGTGGGTCATTACGGGTGGTGGGCCACCGCTGGTGAGGGCAGACCCAGGGCCGGCTGCCGGCCGCGTGGCCACAGCGTGGGTGCCCCCGAGTGCTTGGCTGCTCGGGAGGTGCCGGCTCCCGTAAATGCCCCTCTGATGCATGGGTGGGGCATGACACAGAGCTGGAAGAGGAGCTGGCTTCAGGGCTCTGGAGGAGAAGGAAGGAAAAGGAGGAGAAAGAGAGGCAAAGGGGCCTCCCAGGACCCCCACAAAGGGTACTGGATACCCACGGAGAAGACGCGGGAGTAAGCGGGCCCCATCTCTCAGACCCTCCCTGGATCGGGACGAACCTTCCGCCTGGGGTCTGAGCCTGCCTGCGCCTCTGGCCGGTGTGCAGCTCAAAGGTAAGTCTGCCAGGGGTTACCTGTTCGTCCTCAGACCTTCCCTGTAGACCAGCACCGCCCCCTGCCAGGAAAGTGTGAGCCACCTAAGGCATTTTTACTTTTCATTTTCTAGTAGCCACTTTTTAAAAACAAAAGAAGCAGCTGAAGTTAATTTTAATGTTCTATTTAACCCAGGATACCCCCATATCATTTCATGTAATCCAGATAAAAAAATTGTTGAATTTTTTTTTTTCTTACTAAGTGTTCAAAATCCGATGTGTCTCATATAGGAACAACACATCTTGGTTTGGGCTAGACACATTGCAGGTGCTCACCGGCCACACGCGGCTACTGTATTGGGCAGCAGTGCTCTAGACTACGCCTTGATGAGAGCCAGGACCATGATTGTAGCCACAGTTATCTCCAGGGTCTGGCATGTGACGGAGACTCGGGGAATGTTTGTTGAATGACTGGCTGACCGACTAGATGAACGGAAGAATGAATGCACGAATGAACAAATGATCCGACACCTTGTTAGATCAAAAGCCAGATTCCCAGCACGTGCCATGGAAAGAGCCTAGAAATAAATTCTCGTCCCACTTCCGCCTCCAAGCCTTCCCATGACCAGAAGTGAGTCCGTCCTCTCTCTGGGCCTCAGTTTCCCCATCTGTACAATGGATTGTGGGTTTGGACTGCATGATGTTTTTCCAGGCTCTCCCTAGAGGTTCTTAAGGGGAGCCCTCCCTCCTCTCTGCAGCTCCCTTCCCTAAGTCAGGCCCCCAGGGAAGTCCTCCACGGCCCCGACAACCCCGCTGTCCCCTCTCTTGTGTGTGAGATAGGAGGTCTCAGGGGAGGCCTCCGGGTGACCTTCTGTGCAGAGCGGAGCCAGGCCCCAGAGGACTCCTCCACACGATAGCCGTGGCACAGGAAACAAGGCCAAGGTGTGTCCTCGGTCTTGGCCCTCCTCCTTGGTCACCTCTGTAGCTCACATTTGTTCCAAGCTAGGAAGACAGCAGTGCTGTCCTGTCCCTTCGCTTCTGTAGAGGAGGAAAAGGGAGGGCCAAGAGATGTGCCAAGTCCAGCCTGAGGCGGCATAGTGAGCAGGGCAGAACTGGGCCTCTGCTTTCCTCACCTGAGAAATGGGCACAAAACCTGCCTCCCTCCCATCGAACATCAATGCCTCAAACCCAGGCTCTGCTGCTTACACCCCTGTGATTTCGGGCAAGAGGCTGTACCTTGCTGAGCCTCCGGAAGTGCTGATTTGTAAGTGGGGATGGTAACAATACCAACCTCGTGGGTTGAGTGCCAGTGAAATGTGTTAACATACGTAAAGCGCTTGTACAAGTGATAGATATTATTATTAGCCCTCACTAGGGAGCCATTCTGCAGTTCAGATGAGGCAAGGGGTGTGACTGGGGTTTACAAACCGTAAAGTCCTCTCTTGAGAGGCAAGCGTTTTTTGGCTGCAAAGGAGCTTGCAAACCGTAATACGCATTGTGACTTGCAAAGTGTTTTGTAAATGTTGCCACATTAAGGAGGCTATTGTAGATTAGCTTTTTATAATCTGAAAGGCACTTCAAAATCATAAATCACTTCGGAGACCATAGAGCTCCTTGTAAGGGCTTTCTAGACTGTTGAGTGCTGGGCAAGTCTGAAACGAGTGGCCTTTCACAGCCATGGCCGAGAGGCAGGGTGGGAGTGGGCAGAGGAAGAAACGAGAACCAGAGGTTGGAAGCAGCGGCCGTTTCCCCTCCGATCTGGGCACTGTCCCCACCTGTGCCAGTCGGTGTGGAGAAATTCCAGCGTATCTGCAGATGCCTGCGATTCTGCTCTGAGGCCAGGCGGCCTGGCTGCATCGCTGACTCAGCCAAGCGGGAGGAGTGAAGCAGGAATCAGCCCTATCTTCCTTGCACTTGTGCATTGTCTTTTAATTTTTTTTCTACCACAAAGGCAATAAACCTGACACCATTTAAAGATTTCCCTGTGGGCTGGGGAGGTGGTGAGCTTCTGGGCTGCCTGATGACCTTGCTCTGAGGCCCAGACTTGGGCCTGCTCTGGAGACCCAGCCTGGAGAGCCTGCTGCCCCCAGGTTGACAGAATAGCAGGGGTTCAAGGTCTGGGGGCAGGTGGTGCAAAGGCCCTGGGCTGTGAAGTACCCCCCCTGTCCCGGGGGGGGGGTTCCAATCCCAGCTCTGCCTGCTACTTTCTCACCTATGACCTTGGGCAAGTTCCCTTACGCCGAGTTGGGAGTCCCTCAGCTTATAAAAGACTGATAATGTCCATTTGTGTGTAAGCATTGGGTGGCCTGCTGTGCCTGCAAGTTCTGTCCCTTCTGCTTTCCATAGACCCGGGAGCCTTCCAGTCAAGGAGAAAAACAAGGTGAGGCAGCTTCTAGAGCTTTGGGGTTATGGGCATGGGATTTCAAGTCATAAAGACTTGGATTCAAATCCTGGCTCTGTGACGTATAGCTGTGTGTCTTTAGGCAAGTCACATCACCTCTCTGAGCCTTCGTTTCTTCAGCTATAAAATGGGCCTAATAATAGTCGCTACCTTGTAAAAAGTTGGTCAGGATTCGGAGATGTGTATATGGCTCGTATGGCATAAAATTTGGCACCTAAGAAGCCCATCAATAGTAACTCCGATCTGCCACAACCTGAACCATTCTGGGAGCCCTGTTGTGTTTCCCAAGGCCGTGCAATTCCCCTTCCTGTGCCTCCTCGCATTGGCAATTACTTGATAAAAAGCCTGCCTTATCATGTGACCCAGATGATAGCTGGGGCCCTGGGCCCTCCGGATCCAGCTCAAGCCGCCCACCCCGGGAGTTTCTGCAGAAACCTTTTTTCCAGCCCCATCTCCTTGCGGCCCCTGGGCTGCGTGATGTTGACCCCCAAGGGGAACCTCCTCTGAGATCCGTGCAAACCATGTGTGAGCAATGCGCCCTTCGCTGTAGATGTCACAGATGAAGGAGGGTCTGCTGGAACCTTCCTGCCCTCGGAGCTCTATGCCAGGCTTTCCCCACTTGCTGGCATCTGCCTCTCTCCCTCCTGCTCTGCCTTCCTCTTTCCCTCTCCTACCTTTTCAGAAGCAAGACATCAGCATTTTCCCTCTTGCCTCCTACAGCATACCTCAGAACAAAGCCAGACTCTTCCCAGGGTTGTGATGAATGCAAGTTTTCTTCATCTAGTTGCATCCACGGGTCTGTGTGACCTCTCAGGGCCGGGACTGTGTCCCTGTTTGCTGTTGTATGCCCAGCCCCCAGCCCAGTATTTGGCCCCCAGCAGGCAGCTGGGAAATACGTGGTGAGTGAAGGAACAGATGAGTAGGACAGGGGCTACCAGGGCAGGGGGACCAGAAAGCTGCCCTCTGTGGTTGTCTAGGGCCCTCTGCTCTTGGAGGTCAGTTCCGTGGCAAAGGGACTAATTGAGGAAGAGGCTGAAGCTGATGTGTGTCTGTCTCGGGCCCCGGAAACAACTGAGTACTAACACATTCTTGGCTCCTTCGAGGGCCATGTGAACATGAACACTTGGGGGTCCTTCTTTAGGGTCTGACACTTCCCCATCAGCGACTGCCTCCCCTGAGGGCTACCAAGGGCAGGGCAGTGGTTCTCAGGATGGGCTGCACCGTGACCCACCTGGAAAGTACAGAACAACCAGAGCCACGTGGGCCTAACACCTTCTCCCCCAAGATCCGATTCAAATGTCTGATGTGGCACCTGCTGACTGATTTGTTAAAAAATCCTAGTTGATTCCAATATACACTGCTGAACCAGAGAAAGGGGCTGGTTTTTTGATTTTTGGGTTTTGGGTTTTTTTAACTAATGTGTCTGTGATGCCTTGTGGGGTTTCCACATGAGACCCTCTGAGGCAGCCTGTAGGCTGGTGGTCTAGGCTGAGGGCCTGGCTGGATGATAGAAAGGAAGGTATGTGGGCTTGGCAGGCATTGGAGACCTGGATTTGAATCCCCATCTTAAGACATCCCAGCTCTGTGGCCTTGGGCAGGTCACTTCACCTGTCTGCATGTCAGTCTTCTCCCCATGAGTTGGTGATCAGAATTCCTACTGCACAGGTCAGCTGGGATCCATCACCTGGCATGGGGTCCAGCCTAGAGTCGGTGCTCCACAAAGTATGGTTCTGTTGCCTTCCTGAACAAGCTTTGGGGTGGGAGAGGAGGTCAAGTGTGGCCCCAACCCTGGCTCAGTACCTGATGGGAAGAACACTGGCCTAGAAGAAAGTTCTAGTTCTGGCCCATCGTGATATGTGAACTTGGCCAAGCCACTCCCATCTCTGAGCCTCAATGTCCTCATTCAGCTCCAACCTGGGAGATAGTTAAGGGCTGACATTTAAGCGGGTGGACAGACCTGTTTCAGCCAATTCTCTGGGGCAGGTCCCTCAGCCACTCTGAGCCTCAGTTTCCTCATCTATAAACAGAGATCCAGTGGTGTGCACATCTCATCACTACTCTGTGTTTAGTGATATCATGTTGCTAACTTGAAATGGGGCACAGCGTGAGTATCAACATCAAACAAATTGGCAAACATTACAAATCAGGATTCCCCCCCACCTCCCCTCCCATGCCCCCTCTACCCCCAAAAGTCAGTTTGTCAGTATGCCAGCCACTGGGACTCAGGTAAGAAAACTTTCACCATGGTTGTTGGGAGGTTCAGAGAACTATTGACTGTTAAGCATTTAGCGCAGCACCTGGGACTTAGCATAGCACCTGGGACTTAGCACAGCACCCAGGCACTAATATGTGCTTGTTAAACACACTTAACATTTATCAGCCATCGCTTTGTCTCTGGCCTGGTGTACAATACAATGATCACATCTGTCATCCGCTATAGCTTTAAGAACCCTGGGAAAGTTTTAGAAGAGGAAATTCAGGCTCAGGCTTGCTGACTTCAAATGCAATTAAACTTCGCAGGCCTACTATGTGCCAAGTTTATTTTTATATACCCATCTCCGTTCAGCATCACACCCCCCTTTTTCTCACTACAGTTGAGGAATCAAAGGCCCCAAGTGGGCAAGTGACGTGCCCCAGCTCCCACGTTGAGCACGGGGCCCTGTATCTGTCTCGAACCTACGTGTGCTGGCCTCGGCTTCCGCCAGACTCCCTCCCCACCACATCCAGCCACATCCTCTCCTTGATCAGGGCAGGCTTTGCTGATCTGATCTCTCTGGCCCTCTCCAACTCTGACATCCTCAGTATTTAAATCAGCACATGAATATTTCACAAGCATCCCTGGCGAAAATAACCCCCCGCCTGGTTATGTCAGGCCGAGGCCCCAGTCGCTGCCGGGCGCTCAGGCTATTTGTGAGGCCTGCAATTCTGTGAGGCCTCCCGGCAGCCGCCAAGGAATCGATAGCCTTTAAATAAGTAATTAGAGGAGCTGAAGACGTCGGCACAGCCAAGAGTGAGCAGGGGAATATAAACTCATAACTCTCCCAGGCTCACTGTGGAGGGCCATGTTCTGTTTCTCGGTCAGGAGATGTGGCAGAGCCTGGGGTAGGGCGAGAGGTGGGGGAAGTGTGGGGAAGAGGAAGATGAACACAACCCTACTTGGCATCTGCTGAGTCCTCTCCATGTGCCAGGCTTTCTCTCATCGTGGCCGGACCTACTGTTCTAAAGACACTGAGGCTCAGAGAGGGGAAGTCAGTTGCCCAGGGCCACGCAGCCAGGAAGTGGCAGAGGCTGCAGGCCTGTCTGACTTCAGCACATGGTTTCTCAGCTTGGGCACTATTGATGTCTTGTTGGCGGGGTAATTCTTTGTTTTGGGGATGGGGGCTGTCCTGTGCCATTGTAGGATATTTTCGCCCTCTCCTCTACCCTCTAGATGCTGATAGTGCATCCTCCCCACTTGTGAGGACCAAAAGTGCTCTGGACATTGCCAGATGTCCCTGGGGGCGGGGGGGGAGCAAATCTCCCCCAGTGGGGAGTGGGAAGCCACAGTTTTAGAGTCTGTTTACTTGGTTATTCCTTTTCTCTGCTGCTGGTGGCTTTTAGGATAAGGATCAACATCTTTCTCCAACCTAGAGACGCAGCTCTAGAACCAAAGCTGGCCAGGTGAGAACACACCGGCTGTGTGACCTTGGGCAAGTTCTCAACCTCTCTGTGCCCAAGTTTCCCTCTCTATAAAATGAGTCGCCTTCCAAAAAAAAAGATTATCGTGAAGTTTAAGTGAGTTAGCATATGCAAATCATTTAGAGCAGTGCCTGGCACATACAGCCCAAGGACCTGTGAGAGCAAGTCCCAGCCCAAGACTGCAGCCTCACTGGTAGTGTTCCTCCCCTAAGAATGGGGAGAAGGACCCTAGCAGGAGCTGGGAAGAAATCATCTCTGACAACTTCTGTTGTTTCCACCCCCATCGCGCTGCACTCCCCCTCCCACCAGCCCTGGATGAGCTGGAGAAACAGCAACAAGGACAGCCACATAGTCCCACAGGACCACAAGGTACTAAGAACAGAAGTGGCCACTTCCTCTCCTCCGCGGTGCTGGCTGTGCACAGAGAGGAGTGTGGAGGGCCTGCACCCGATTTACAACAGCATCTGATTAAAATACAGTTCCTTTTATTATCCAGGAAGCCATAAAAATACATATAGACAAACACGTTTTATCCCTGGAGTTGGTCATTGCGTTTTACTGGTCGATGGCATGTGTGTTTTTGTTATGCTGATATCTGTTAGAAACAAGGTTCCAGAAGGCTGTCCTCATTTGGGGGCTTGGGAGAAATAGTATCCGGGAGGACACTGCAGGGCATCCTTGCAGAAACAGCCCCCAGTGTAGGAACGCATACGTTTGCCGCATAAATCCTCCCGTTTTTCCCCAGAAGGAAGGGTCTCTGGAGATTCCCTGGTCCAGCCTCCTCCTAGTGGAGGAATCTGAGGCCCAGGACACACAGTGCTTTGTCCAGGAGCACAGAACAACTTGGTTTAGCAACTGTTTTCTGAGTGTATTAGTGAACCCCAGGTGCTGTAATAGATAGGCCCCCGATCTCAGGGGCACAATGGAGTTGTCTTTTTCGCTCACACGGCAGGTGTTCTGGATGGTGGCCAGGTGAGAACACACCGGCTGTGTGACCTTGGGCAAGTTCTCAACCTCTCTGTGACTCATGGACCCAGACTCCTTTCTTACGGCTGCACCCTTCCCTAGGGCCTCAGAATCATCTGCTTTCAGCTGGATGGGGAAAGAATTCAGAGGATTGCAGGTTTTTATGGATTTTTACAGAGGTTTTTTTAGGTCAGGCTGGGGAGTGGCCCATGTTGCTTCTGTGCACGTTCCATTGGCCCATTCCTAAGTCACATTCCATATGGAACTGCAAGGGGGGTTGGGAGATGTAGCCTGGCTGTGTGCCCGGGAGAAAGAGACAGGGTGGTGAACAGCTAGCTGACCAGGTCTCAGGGTCTGGCTCGGTGCTGGAAGCTGCCTGGGCAGAGATGACTAAGAAGGCCGACCTGCTCGCTCTTGAAACTCATAACTAGTGGGGGAGGGGAAGCAGCAGCAGGTGTAGGCGGGTGATGTCCCCGGCTTTAAGTTCAGAATGAGGACTTGTCTTTTCGAGCCCCCCTCCCATTGATCACTGGAAGTCCATTTACTTCTCTCTAGAGAGACCCCATCCCATGATAAGTCCAAGACTCCTGGGGTCCTTGCCAATTCAGTCCAAAAGGAGTCAGCAATCCTGTTTCTAAAAGGTTGCAGATGGGGTCCCTGGGTGGCTCAGTCGGTTGAACATCCAAGTCTTGATCTCAGGATCATGAGTTCAAGCCCTGCATTGGGCTCCATGTGGGTGTGGAGCCTATTAAAAATTAAAAAAAAAAAAAAGAATGAATGAAAAGGTTGCAGAGAAGACCCTGGAAGGCCTGGTTCACTTCCTGAAGGGCCCTATTCTCTGTAGTATTTCCTCTCTCCCCAGGGTGACCTGTCACTTCACACTGCCACTAGCCTGGACTCTCAACAGAACAGTCTGGAGAGACGGCGTGGCTCCTCACTTTCCCAGCACACGGGTGCACCTGCGCGTACGCCCACACCCCTCAGAACCAGCCATGGCAGACATTCGCCACGTGGGCTAGCTAGTATCTATTTGGGGGGTCCCAAGATGGCGAGAGGACCTCCACTGGGGCAGATATTCTGCATCCCCAGCAGCTAGAATTCAGACCTGCGGCCCAAGGTGTGGCCCATGGGACACGTCCTCCCAGGACTTGGAATCTTTAGAGTGACCCAGGCACAGGGCCGGTCGGACCTTAAAGGCCACTGTAGCAGGATGGCATCCAGTGCTGTGTGGTACATCATCTCTGTGGCCCCATGGTGCCAGCAGGAGCCACAGTGACCACTGGCAGGTGGCCCCTTGGCTGGGCCTGGGCTCTGGGTGCCTGGTAAGCCTGTTTCTTCAGTCCTCCTGTCAACTCTATGTGCCACTTGACACTTCTCCAGACAACTGCTCTAGGTTAAGCAGAGCCAGTCTTTACTAACGACAGCCAAGAACCCACCTTCTGTAGCCTGGGCGGCAGCCGGGCCACCACCCCACTCCCTCCAGGATTTCCTTTGCTGCCAGCTCCACCCAGGGCCATCCCAGACCCCTCCACACCCAGCACCCCCCACCCCTGCAGGTCTAACAGCTTCCACCCTCAAGGGAGATGCCAAGGCTCCCGTCTCTTTTCCTCCAGGAGATTCTGAGCAAATCTCTAATTAACCTGTCTGTTCACACTCCTTCCGCATTCAAAGTCCTCAAGAGGGCTGTGGGCAGAACCAACATAATTGGTTTTCTTTGTGATCCTATGCCTTTTATGCCTTTAAAGCCATTAATCTGAGAAGAGGTCCATTGTCTCCACTTGATTCCAAGGGGGTCCAGGGCACCAAAAAGGTGAGGGTCCCTCTGGACTACAGCCTCAGGACTGCTGGTAACAGGATTCCCTCCTCCATGACACATGAGGCCCCTTTGCCTTATGAGACCCTTACTGGCTGGAGGAGCACCCCATCCTCCCTGCCCCATTCCTTCTGGAAAGAGATCCCTACTTCCTTCTGGGACCAGCTCCTCTCCCTGGCTCTAGATAGAAGTAGGTGGTCCCAGGGCGCCTGGGTGGCTCAGTTGGTTAAGTGACTGCCTCCGGCTCAGGTCATGATCCTGGAGTCCCGGGATCGAGTCCCGCATCGGGCTCCCTGCTTGGCAGGGAGTCTGTTTCTCCCTCTGACCCTCCCCCCTCTCGTGCTCTCTCTTTCTCATTCTCTCTCTCAAATGAATAAATAAAATCTTAAAAAAAAAAAAAAAAAGAAGTAGGTGGTCCCAGCAGAGGTTGCCATGTTGTCACATGACCTCAGTCTCCAGAGTCAGCTGACTGGTTAGGGAGGACGAGCCAGGCCAGATGGGTCCTTCTCAGCAGTTGCTTTTCTAAATGGGAACTAGGAGGTACCTGTTCTACTTTTCCCCAGTGGGGACTCAGAGCTAAGAGCAGTCAAGTTTCCTACAAAGTAGGGGAAGCCAATTTAAGTAGGACAGGGAAGCTGAAGGGAGAGACATTGAGACAGAGATAGAGATGGAGAGAGGAGAAAAGAGGAAGAAAGAGAAGGGGGGTGAGGGCGGGGGAGGCAGAGGGAAGGGGGAGGGGAGGGAGCTGGCTTCATCCTGGCCCATGGTCTAGCCATGACCCTGTTGGCTTGCTGTTCATTTTGCTTTGGTTATTCATTGCTTCCTTCAGTACCTCACTTTTGGCCTAGCTGTTGGAAATGGAGTTTGTCACTGTCTGTCTTATTCCCACCGAATCCCTGGGGTCTGCACAGAGTCCGGCACATGGTAGGTGTGCAGTCAACATCTGTGAATGAACGAACAAAAGAATGAACAAGGTGCAGAGAGAGTGATTACATGGGGAGAGGTCAGGAACTGCCTGGGGTGGGGGGTGATATTCAAAGTGGGAATTAAAGGGAGAATAGGAGTTTTCTGGATAAGACTTGTGGGGGAAGAGGCTAGAAAAGACAGGAGGGACTAGGTTGAAAAAGTCTTAACTATCAGACTAAAAATTAGGATTTTTACAAGTAGTGGCTGATCTGGTGTAAATCGGAAGTGTCCCCGAGGATGCCTGAGCTCCATCCATGTAAGTGAGTGTGTGGGTGCTCTTAAGCTCCTCTCCCATCCCAGCTTCTAGAGACCCTGCTAATAGGAAAACCAGGTCCTCCTCCCACCCCACCCAACACCTCTCTCCAAACTGCCCCCACAGGGGTCCCCGCTAAGCCTTCCTATGGCTCCATCCAGCAGGTCCTGATCCTCCCCAAGCTCTGGGCAGCCTTTCCCCTTCTGACTTGGACCCACACTGCTTCTCCCCAGCAGCTCCCTCTCTGTCCTCTCAGGCTCTCCTCTTCCCAGGCCCACAGCCATTCCTTAAATATCCGCGGCCTCTAGGGCCTGTGCTGGTCCCTCCCCTCGCTCTGCACCCACCCTGCACTGCCCCTTCCTCTCCCATGGCTTCGGGGACCACTCTGAGAGGCATGTTCCCAACAGCTCCAGACCCAGCTATCCAGAGGCTGGACCTTCCCCTCCAGGCCCTTTGGATCAAACGCATCCCAAATCAGACTCATCATCTTTGCCTCCTGCCCGCTGTTTGCACCCTTCTCCTGATGTACGTCACGGCTTCTGTTCTTCCAGCCTATGAGGAGAGGGAAGGAAGCAGGCTCGGAGGAGGGCAGGACGGGGCACACAGGGGGTCTGCCTGGCTCCAGTCACACTGCCTGATTAGGACTCGGGATGGGGCGGGGTTCCCCACCTCTGACCCCCAGGCCTCCCGGGGCCAGGCCAGTAAACATTGACGAGATCGATTTCCACCGTGTTGGGAAGTCAGCGGTCAGCAGCTGACCACACTGTGAATTATTCAAGCTCCCTGGGATTCCACCAAGAGCAAGGGTTTAACTAAAGCATGGCCCCATGGTCCTCACCCCCCCAACTTTCCCTCAGAGGCCTGGGTGGGGAGGGCCACCTCCCCACGCGGCCAAGCGGACGCCTGGCCCAGCCCCCACTCCCACCCCCAACCTGTACATCCCAGGACCCACGAGCCTCTTGGTCCTCAAGTCTCTGGGAGGTGCTCGTGGGCTAAGGTGGGGCTGAGGCCTTGAAGGCAGAACTGGGACCAGGGGCCGGAAGTTACCTGAGGCGCTTTTTTGGTAGGTATAAACCAGTATAAACCAGTCCACAGCAGACCACCATCCGGAGGGACACCTATGGTGGGGAGAGACCGGGCTGTCAGGGAGAGATAATGATCATTTTAAGTGTGATCTAAATTCGTAAACTCTTTGTGACGTTCGTACCTCATCATGTGGCCTCAGTCTTTTTTTGGAACCAGGTGATACATACATAAAAACACGTGAATTTGCTGGTTGATTATTGAACGAGCACTTTGCTAAGGTGCTAGGGGATGAGGGAAGAATATCAACTTGGCCCTACCCTTGAGTAATACTAGCACTAACGCTAACAATAAGGGGAACTATGATGTGTTGGGGAAGGTTCTAAGCCCTCGACCAGCTTCAGGGGACACCACCCTCATCACAGCCCAGCGAGGCGGCGGCTGGAACTATCTCCATTTTATAGGCAAGGCAAGATATTATAGGCGAGGCCCAGAGGTACAAAACGTGCCCCAGGTCACACAGCCTGTGTAAATGATGGAGCTGGAAGTTGAGCCCCAGGTGCCTGATTTCCGGTCCCTGCTCTCAGCCTCTCTGATCCAAGTTGTGTGAGGGGGTTCGGTTGAGGTCAGGTAGGTGATCACCTAAGTAATGATCTAACAACAGAGCTGTGGAGGAGAGATCAGAACTAATCCATCCAGGTTGGGGGGAGGGGATTACAAGTCAGAGAAGGCTTTCTAGAAGCGTCTTTTAAGCCGAGAACTTCTGGAAGAAGTGTTGGATGGGGGAAGAGTCCAGGGAAGGAGGAGCATTTGGAGCAGGTCGCGCGACCAGCTGGACGACCCTGCAGCCCGGGGCTCTCGGAGGACCCCCCCCTCCTCCGGGGCCTGGGCAAAGAGGAGCAGACAGGCAGGCCGGTGGCTGCACCTCAGCCTCCCCCTCGCTGTGCCCACTTCCTCTCTGTCTGCCGGCTGTATTTTTAGATCTCTTACTTTCCGATGACTGGTGGGCTGGCAGTATCTGGGCCTTCCTCAGAACTTTTATAGTCTCCTACCACGGGTGTCTCCATCACAGCCCTCCCCTCGGAGACCTGAGCTGCAGAGCTGATTGGAAGCCCCCCACCAAGCCCTGGCCCCTTCACAGATGCCCTCGGGCCCAGGGGCCCACTCTCGATGGCCAGTTGACACCAGCCACCTCTCTCCCTTCTGTCTGCTTTCTCTCTTTCTTCCTCCCGGTTCAATCCACTCCGCCCCACAGTTCTTATCTGTGCCAGACACAGGGCTGGGCCCTGACAGACAAACCTACAACTGGCCTGAGTGCCTTTAGCAGCACACATGCTAGAGGCAGAGTGGGTGTACACGATTTGTATCCCAAATTGGGACGTGCGTGAAAGCCAAGGGACGCTGTTAACAATTCTGCGGGGAGCACAGTATCAACCCAAGCAAGCTGAGATACAAGTTCAAGTTCACCCCAGTTCAATAGAAGGATGGACAAGGGAGGAGAGACTTGACATGGGGAGGACAGGTAGAAGGGAGTCTTGGCCGGGGTAATGGCACGTGCAAGGATGTGGCAAGTTTGGGGTAAGTGGGGAGTTTATGGTGGCAATAACCTGGTACCATGGAGAAGGGGCAGAACGAGAGCCCAGGGTGGACTCCAGGTGGGAAAAGATGGACAGTTTGGTACAAGTAGAACAGAGTGGCAAAACCTTGCCCCTCTGCCACCCCTGGGCCCATAGCAGGCATCACTAATCGATCATAGCACTCTCCTTCGCACGGATTCCACCTGCCGGCCCTCAACACAATGGTGGGGCCAGTCACTTCCCGTTGTCAAGCTATGCCCTGGGGGAAACCTATTTGCCACCAGGGGCTCAGCAATGGGTACAGTGTGTTCTTAGCTGGAGAGGAGGCTGGAGTTTAAACCGAGAGAGGCCCAGAATGCGGGACTAAGGAGCTAGAATCATCTTCTGGTGTTAGGGAGCCATTGGAGGATGTTGGGGGGAGGGATGTACTGAAGACTAACATTTCAGAAAACCAGTGAGGGAGTGCCAATGTCCAGGTGAGAGAGGAAGCCCCCCCGACAACTGAACTGGGAGCACAGAAGGGAGCCTAATGACTGAGCAGATGTTGTGGGGCAGGAAAAGAAGAGGAAGACTTTAAGGAGGACTCCCAGGCTTCTGGGTGACTGACCTGGAGTCTGGGAGCACGCAGTCTGCCAGGAACCTGTGCCAACATGGTGGGAGGTCCTGATGGGACTCTTTGCTCCAGAGGTCACCAAACAATGTAAGATCACCAAGGAGAGGGCCACCCTGGGACTCCATGCCCCTCGGGGTGGGGGCGGAGCAAACTGGTTTGGCAGGTGTTAGCAGAGAGCATCAGAACCTGGAGAAACTCACCTTTTGAGGGAAATGAACAATCACCAAAATCTCATCCCTGCCCCTCAGGACCCGACAGAGGCAAAGAGGGGCCTGCGGTGATTCCTGCCCCGTCTCTGAGAAATGGGAGCCCCAGGGAGCTGCTTGCAAAGTTTGGGGGTGACTGCCACAAGGGGAAACTGATATGCCATTCCCTGGCTGGATATCTGCTTAGTCATGGGCTGCTACCTGCCCCTGGGCCACCAGCATGGAACATGGTGGCCCAGGGCCAGAGTAAGGCCCCTTGGGGTTTGGTTCCTGAGAGGCACAGGGATTGAGCCGAGTCGAGCCTGTGGAGGGCCAAAGGGAGCGGAGGCTGCAGGCTTGCTGGCACCCTCTCAGCATGGGGGGCATGTGGCTGAGGTGCGCGCTGAAGCTTAACTGAGAGGTGCGGCTTTGTCTGGAGAGGGACCACCAATGCCTGGAGGACGGCCCAGGAATTCAGTCCCTGGTCAGTGGGATCTTTGGGGGCCTCCACCCATTATCACCAGAACCATAGGCTTTGAGCCAAGTCCACCACAGCCATGACTCACAAGGGCACCACCGCCTGGCCACGTGTCACGAGAGGGGCAGCTGCTTTCTCTTCCTTCTCCCCCAAACCCAACCCTAGGGGTGAGCACAGAGAAGGTGTGTGTGTGTGTGTGTGTGTGTGACAGAGAGACCACCCTGCCAGACCCAGTACTCCCCAAAGTGCATGTATGCACACGTGCACACACACATACACATGCACACCCACATGTGCACACACGTGCACATGCATGCACACACACGTACACACGTGCACACGCATGCACACCCACACCCACATGTGCACACACGTGCACACCCACACCCACATGTGCGCACACGCATGCACACGCACCCACATGTGCACACACGTACACACGTGCACACACGTGCACACACACGTGCACACACACATACTCACATGCACACACACACTTCGAGCCCCTAGAGCTCCCAGCTTCGCTTGCCTTGTGGAGGAAGAAGAAAGTTTGGGGTCATATCTGAGCCTGAGGTTTTAAAATGACCAGGTCTTAAGCAGAATGGGACTGCTTTTATAACCCAAAGTGTCTACAAGTCAGAAACTGGACTAAAGTGCTGTGGAAGGTGTGTGTCTGCCAACTGCTAGGAGGGTTCACGGGGCCCAGCTGGTAGCCATGATTAGAAAAATAATTGTAACTATAACCTAACGAGCTGAAAGTCCTTAATAAGCCGTTGACAAAGGGAACCCAAAAAGGGGATCGGATTTGAAAGGACGAAGAGGATTAGAAATAAGGACAAACTGAGGTGTTGTCAAATGAACTAGGCAGGGGGACCAGGAAGGTCTCACTCTGCACTCACCCCTCCCTACAAGGTCTGGGGGGAGCCGTATCTACAGGAAACATGGTTGGACTTCTGCCCTTCACCTGACTCTGAGCCCTCCCTAGGTTGGCTTCCTCCAAGGCCAGACCCAAATCTCAGGATCCCTTCACACTAAGTAGGCCAAGTGGGATAGGTCGGAGGCAGCGGGGCTCATGCAAATGACCTTCCAGCTGGGAGTGAGCAGAAGTGTGTCTATGGCCCTCACTCAGCCCACCACTTCTACAGCATGGCTGGGAAGCTGGCAGAGGCAGAGCGGTAGGCGATGCAGAAGGAAGGGGAGAACCCAGGACAAGGCATGGAGACATCGGGTTCCTCCTGGCACCCACCTGCTGGCTCACACGGCTCAGTCAGGGGACCCGACTCCTGAGATCTAGCTCTCTCCCTGGGGGTGGGCGTAGGGTAAGGAGAGCAATGGGGTGAAGGAAGGAGCTCTTGCCTCCCCCCTGCTCCCCATACTTAGGGCTGCAGAGAGGGGTTCAGCCTGGGCCTCCGAATTGAGGGGCCTGTGGCTTATCCAGGGGTGAAGGATAAGAGGTCCGGGGCTCTCAGGGAAGAGCTGGGGTAGAAGACAGGAATCTGGGAGTCATCAGGGGAGAGGGGATGCCACAAGCCTCGGTGTAAAAACAAGAGCAGAAGAGGCATCCAGGAGAAGGGAGCCTCAGGGAAGCCAACTTTGGAAAATGGGAAAAAGAGCGCCAGGAACTTGGGTTCGAGCTGGCGGCTGCCAGATCCTGGCCACCCTCCGGGCCAGACCCCCTCTGGCAGTGGCCAAGATGGGTCTCTGCTGCTCTGGGAAACCTAATGGCCTGCATCTGCCCAGGTGGGCAGCGGGACAAGTTCACCTGCCCACTTCCTGCCCTCCCCCTCCTCCAGCCTGGGCTCTTGTTCTGGCCGGGGCGGCCGCTGAGGCAGCTCCCCCAGGCCAGCCGGCGCTGCCCTCCCCCTCGGGCCCAGCGTTCCAGACTTTCTCCTCATCAGTTTACCAGCCTGGTCTCATTCCCTCTGCAGATCCTCTCGCCAAGTTCTGCCTGGCTCCCTGCCCCTGTCTTCTCCTCTCCTTAGAGCGGGAGCCAGTTGGGGCCTCTTCTGCAGATGCAGCCGCGTGCCAGGCCCAGGGACCCCTCCCGCCTCAGGCAGCAAGAACTAGTGTCCCCCCCCTACCGCCCCGCCCTTACAAGCTCGTCTGTGTCTGTCCTCACACCCAGTTCTGACAACGGGGTTTATGTTCCACGTCTGAGACCGAGCCCCAAGGACTGGCAGGTCACATATGCTCACCCCTGGCCACACAAACTGGCCTCAGCATCTTCAAACCCCAGCCCTGCCTGCAGACACGGGGACGCAGACGGGAGCTGATACTCTCAGGGTCTGGGGTCTCTCTAAGCCTCCATCGTTGGCCATCTGTATGCAGCCCATTTGTCAGCTGGGGCCTCCAGTCCTGGACGATTTCAAAGATACCGGTTCAAATCCATATTCCACAGCCTGTGGAAACGCAAAAATATCCTTAATATCCTTTGGAGAGTTCTGGAATGGTTTGCTTTTTCACACTCCCCTCGACATCCGAGCTGCGGCTTCTGCTGAATTCGTTTCGCGTCTGGATTTGGGCTGCTGCCCCAGGCCTGCTGTTCGGTTTTTACAGAGCTCTGGGTGAGACGGGGAATGTAGCGGGCACCTTCCACTCTGTCCACCAGACGCCCACTGCGGAAGGTACTTGTGTGTGTGTGTAACGCGGGCAGGCGGACGGCGACTTAGGGAAGTTGGGAGGATGGTTTCAGGGGCTACAATTAAATCAATTTCAAACAGATCATTGGACATCCCGTTCTTAAAAGCTCTGGGGTCACCCCGCCGCTGGGAACTTTCATGGGCCCTTTGACCTCACTCAGTTCCCTAGCCTGTCCTGGCTCTTTATCTTCCTTATTTGCATCTCTCTTCCCTGAAAAGCAAAATAGTGCAGTGGTTCAATGCAAGGGCCTGCCTCTGTGAGCTTGGCTCTGCATCTTATCAGCTGTGTGATCAAAGGAGATTTACCTAACCTCTCTGAACCTCAAGCTTATCTTTTATGAGGATTGTACAAGTTGAAGATAATACGATTTGTGGGGAGGATTTCATAAAGCAATCCATGGGAAGCACTTAGCGTAGGGTTGGCTCAGTGATGTTAGTTATTACTATTATTACTGTTAACCCTTCCAAATTCTCTTCTTACTCTCCTAGGCAGAACAATTCAACCTTCTCGGCGTTATCCCAAATACTGCACATCTTTAAATATTTAAGCACAGAAAGGCTTGTTCTTTGAACAGGAGTGACCCTTCTTTGAAAGGGGTCAGTTGAGGTTGTGAGTGGGCCTACCAGTGACTTCACATTGGTAAATACTAAACAAATGTATGCCCTTCCTTCCTCTTTCTCTCTGCCCGTACCCCGCTCCCCATCGGGCTGAAAGTATACGGCCGAGACCAGCAGTGGAAGATCTTGGGCCTCACGGGAATCAGCTCGACGTTACTGAATTATTGGGAAAGAGGTGCCCTTTTTCAGGGATTTGTTCTTAGGTTTTCATGGAACCTAAGAATGAAGCCAACATAAACAAAAAGACAGTGATGTCATTTGAGCTTCTATATCCTACCACATGTGGATTCAGTCTGAGTTTCCCAATCATGTGAGCCCAGAAATCCCCCTTTTCTTGTTTAAGCTAGTTTGATTTGAGCTTCTGTCATGTAAAATCGAATGAATCTTGACTAAAGATTCTTGAATCTTGAATTTCAACTACAAATGGGGTATACTACAAAACAAGGGGGAATATCACGGAAATGTAACCAGAAATCACAGGAATGAAAAGGCTGCTTCTGACTCCATTTCTCTCTCTCTCAGGCTACACAATCTCCCATTTCTGCTTTTTGTTTGCATATCTGCTTCTTGTTTTTTAACTTTGCTAACCAGTGTTTTTGCTGGCTCATCTAGGAAAAGGTCCCAGGGCTGACGTTCAGTGGCCCCGACTGGGTCATGTGACCACCCTGAATCATTCACTGTGATGGGTCAACCAGTGAGCCCATTACCTCTGGATCTGAGGATTAGGGTCAGGCCCACCTCAACCAAATAGACTGAGAGGATGACGAACGGTTTAAAAAAAAAAAAAAATCAAAGTACTCTTTCCAGACCAATGGGGAATGAATGCCAAATAGGCACACACAGGTCCATGCACACACACAATGCATCTCTGACATGGAGTTAAGTGAATTTCCGTTTTACAAACCAGCTGAACCCCGAATAAGCTCAGGGCCAGCCCATTGTCCCAGAGGAGCATCTCTAATGGAAACTTCCGAACTTCCACTAGTCACAGCAGCTTCTGGAGATCTGGTTTCTCTTGGGCTTTCCTTAATCTCTTTTCAGGTCACACCACATGCCAGAGGGGAGCTGGTTCTGGCTCTGCCCCCACCCCCATGAGTCCCTTGTATGGCATCATTTGAGTTATAAATGCCCCATTACATGGAATCATGATGGGGAGGTGGAGAGCTCCAAGGAGAGAAGCCAGGGAGTAAGGAAGGATCACTGAAGAGGGAGCCTCTGAGCAAGGCCCTCAAGGAGGGGCGTTAAGACCTCAGGGCTTTAATCAAGAAGACAAATGATCACAAGTGTAAGTGAAGGTGTAGAGAACTTGGAGCTCTCACGGGAATGCAAAATGGCAGGGCTGCTTTGGAAAACAATCTGGCAGGTCTTCAAAAAGTTGAACACAGAGCTACTGTACGACCTAGCAATTCCACTCTTGGCTATATACCCAGGAGAAATGAAGACACATGTCCACACAAGAACTTGTATCTTCATAGCAGCATTAGTCATAACTGCCCCAAAGTAGGAACAACCCAACTGATGAATGGATAAATAAAATGTAGTACATCCATACAACAGAATATGATTCCACCATGAGAGAAAATAAAGTCCTGGTACCTGCTATCACAGGGCTGAACCTCGAAAATCTTTCGTTCTTTCTTTCTTCCTTTCTTCCTTTCTTTTTTCTTTCTTTCTTTTTTTTTTTTCAGATCATCAAACCTTTTATATTTTATTTTATTTTTTTTAAAGATTTTATTTATTTATTTGAGACAGAGAATGAGATAGAGCATGAGAGGGTCAGAGGGAGAAGCAGGCTCCCTGCCGAGCAGGGAGCCCGATGTGGGACTCGATCCTGGGACTCCAGGACCATGACCTGAGCCGAAGGCAGTCGCTTAACCGACTGAGCCACCCAGGTGCCCAAACCTTTTATATTTTAAAGCCAGAGGGACTCTTAGCGGTTGGCAAACTATGGCCCACAGGCCAAATTGGCCCGCTTCCTATTTTAATAAATTTAGTTTTAAAAAAATTGATTTATTTTTTAAAGCCCATATAATTAATGTATAGTGTTACATTCGTTTCAGGTGTACAATACAGTGATTCAACCATTCTATACGTTACTCTGTGCTCATCACAGTAAGTGTGCTCTTAATCCATGTCACCTAGTTCACCCATCTCCCCACCCACCTCCCCTCTGGTGACCATCAGTTTGTTCTCTATAGTTAAGAATCTGTGGTTTCTTGTTGTTTGTCATTTTCTCCCTTTGTTTTGTTTCTTAAATTCCACATGTGAGTGAAATTATATGGTATTTGTCTTTCTCTGACTTATTTCACTTATGTATATCCATTATACCTTCTAGATCCATCCATGTTGCTGCAAACGGCAAGATTTCATTTTTTATGGCTGAGTAGTATTCCAGTGTGTGTGTGTGTGTGTGCGTGTGTACACATATATACATATATATACACACCACATCTTTATCCATTCATCTATCAATGGACATTTGGGTTGTTTCCATAGTTTGGCTCTTGTAAATAATGCTGCGATAAACAGAGGGGTGCATATATGTTTTCAAATTAGTGTTTTCATATTCTTTGGGTAAATTTCCCTCTAGTGGAGTTACTGGATCATATGGTAATTCTATTTTTAGTTTTTTGAGGGACCTCCGTATGAGGGACCTTCCATGATGGCTGCACCAGTCTGCATTCCCACCAACAGCGCATGAGCGTTCTTTTTTCTCCACATCCTTGCCAACACTTGTTGTTTCTTGTGTTTTTTATTTTAGCCATTCTGACAGGTGTGAGATGATAACTTATTGTGGTTTTGATTTGCATTTACCTGGTGATTAGTGATGTTGAACATCTCTTCATGTGTCTGTTGGCCAGAACCTTGAAAATCTTAGGTGAAAGAAGCCAATCATAAAACATCACGTATTGTGTGATTCCACTTGAATGAAATGTCTGGCAGAGGCAAATATATAGAGACCGAATGTAGAGGAGGGTTGCCTACAGTTGGGGGGAGGTATTAAGGGGAAAAAGGAGTGACACTAATGGGGTTTGGGGGGGATGTTGAAAATTGATTGTTGAGAATACACAACAAAACACTGAATTGTACATTTTAAATGAGTGAATTGTATGGTATGTGAATTATATCTCAGTAAATCTGTTACCAAAAACGGGAGGTAGGAGAAGAGGGGCCTAAGCCGTATATCAGCCTGGGAACTCAGAGATACTAGGGCCAATTGTCTGATAAGCTACCCCCTCCCCACCCTTCATTCCTCGGATTCCACAGTAAGTGAAGGGTATTTTGGGCCTGAGAGTCCAGCCCTGTGACATAAAGAAAAATGCTCAAATTAAAAAGGGGAGAGAGGAGGGGCGCCTGGGTGGCTCAGTCGGTTAAGGGTCTGCCTTCAGTTCAGGACACCATCTCAGGGTTGTGAGATCGAGCCCTGCGTGGGGCTCCCTGCTCAGGGGGATGCCTGCTTCTCCCTCTCCCCTGCCCCTCCCCCGGCTGGTACTCTCTCTCTCTCAAATAAATGAAATCTTTAAAAAAGATAAAATATAAATAAAATGAATAAATAAATAGAAAGGGGAGAAAGAGGAAAGGCTGTCTCTGAGGACATGAGGTGGGCAGGAAGCTCCACAGGGAAGCAGAAAAGTGTCCGGTGAATGGACGCCAGCATGGGTCACTGGTTCAGATGCTGGGGGGCGATCTGATGGCACAGCGCAGACTCTGACGCGCGCCGGTTTCCTTGGTGAGCAGGACCTGTGGTTGGTACCATCAGAGGTGTCTGCTTGGCCCCCAAGAAGCCCCTCCACTGTTGCCTTCTCTCCAGCCACAGAGGTGTGTTTGTACCACATGGCCCTTGGCTCTAGCAGATGGTCCCGGTATGGACCTCTGACCCAAGCTAAATCAGTCCAAGTCCCTTCTCTGGAATTTGGGGTCTTGACAGAGGCAGAGGCCTTCTCTCCAAGGGCTAGAATATGTGAACTAGGGGGCTTTAAGACAGCCACACCTCCTCCCCCCAAGTCCCTGTGGGCAGGGCTGGAAAGACTAGGAAGCTGATTCCCCAGCTGGTTGGAATGTTCCAAGTCCTCCATGGAAGTAGCTCTAAAGTGAAAACACCTGGGAAAACTTTGGGAGCCTGAAGGAGATCTGTGAGCCCTGAGTGGCCAGAGCCAAAGCAGGGAAGCAGGGAAGCAGGGAAGCAGGGAAGGGGGATTCTAGAAGAAGCAGCACTAATGGGAGAGGGGCTGGGTTTTCCAGCAACTTCCCCAGAGAGGGTTTGGGAATCAAAGACCATGGCCATCGGTAACCATGGCCCTTGGCCAACAAGTTCCAGGGAAGCAAAACTTCCGCAAATAGCGACCTAATGGCCTTATTAATGTCATCAATAATTCATATTTTGGGCCAGTACAGCCCATTATACTTTTCAAAAGCATATTCACCTCCACAATCTCGTTTGCTCCTTCTCCATATATACTGGAGAGAGATGTATTATGCTCGGAGAGTTGCCATGCCCACCGCCCCTTCTAGAAGAAAGCCACCTGTGTGACCCACCCCTTGCACACTGGATGAAGGTTTGCACCTGACAGAAAGGTAGCCGCGCCCCCCCCCCCCCAATGGCGGGGCCAGCAGCTTTGGAGGCGGCACGGCAGGAGACGAATCCCCAGCACAGAGAACAGTGACCAATGGAGCCAGCACCATGTCTCTCTCTCTCTCTCTCTCTCTCTCTCTCTCTCTCAGGGCTTGAGAGTGGGCCTCTGGAGAGAGGTAGGGCTCTGTTTGTGCAAAGGCAGAAGCCAAGAGACACAGAGAAGACAGTGAGCAGGAGCCAAGATTCAGGAAGATGCAGTGTTGGTGAAGCAGAAGATGAGATGAAGGTATGGAGAGATGTTCGTGGGCAGGGAGAGATGTTCGTGGGCCCGAAGGCATGGGATGGCTGAGGTGGAGGGGCCAACGGAGGGGCCCTAGGATGGAGAACAGCTTTGGCAGATGGCACCCCAAAGCCTAGTCACTGGAACGACACAGGACCCTGAAGCGCATTCCCACCTCCACAAAAATGTAGTCAGGTTGCTTAGATTCCTGTCTTCCTTATCGTCACAGGTATCCTCAATGGGAGCCCTGAACAGGAACCAGTTAGCTCTATTCCTTAATGCAGCCACACACCCCCTTTAATCCCCGGCCCCCCAGGAGGAGGTGATTTCTGGCCAGTGTCAGCCCATCTCAGCAGGGGCCTTCCTCTTGTCTGCTTTTGAACCCTCTCTTCCCCAGAGGGGTCCCTGTCAGGTGCAGAGTACAGGAAGGACCCTGCTGTGACTTGGTGACATCAGTCAGGATGTCACCTGCCTTCAGCCCGGCCATTTCAGGGATATATCTCATCAGAGGTGACCACGTCCTTGATTAGTAGCTGGCCAAATTAAATCAAGGCATGATAAAGGAACCCTTCCTTCTTTCCTCCCTCCCTCCCATTCTCCCTCATTCTCTCCCTTCCTCTGTTTCCTCAAGCAAACTTGACTCTCAGATGCATCACTTGCTGTCTCAAGCACCCAGCAGAGTCTGACTGGTGTCTGCCCCAATTCTAAATTCAGTCTGGCCCAGTTTGGGTCAGGTGACCACCTCTGGTCCAATCAACTGTGGCCGAGGGAACAGGGTTATGTAGTGTTAATCTGGCTGCTGCAGCTTCCCCGGGAGGAAAAGAGAGCACAATGCAGACTAAGACCTAAAATGTGTGCACTAAACAAAACTAAAACCAGGGGACAGGAATGAACATTTTTTAAAACTGACATACTGGGGCGCCTGGGTGGCTCAGTCGTTAAGCGTCTGCCTTCAGCTCTGGTCATGATCCCAGGGTCCTGGGATCGAGCCCCGCATTGGGCTCCCTGCTCCGCGGGAAGCCTGCTTCTCCCTCTCCCCCTGCTTGTGTTCCCTCTCTCGCTGGGTCTCTCTCTGTCAAATAAATAAATAAAATCTTAAAAAAATAAAAATAAAAAAAATAAAACTGACATATTGAGGCCTTCAGAAACAGTACATATATTTTTTTAAATTGACTTCAATTCTCACAACCTGTGAGATAAGCATGTTAAGGCACTTGCATAAGACATGGGGGTCTAGGAAGGGGTGCAGCCGAATGAGAATCCAGGACTAACTCCAGGGATTATGTTCTTTCCTCTAGCACTCTACCTGGCATCGACTTGAAATGGTGTTTCTGCCCTTGCTTTGCTAAAGGCTCAAACTCCACCGACTCAGCCTCGTGGAAGGGCCTTTGAAGTTTTCTAGGTCACATTCATCAACATATAGACGAAGAAGTAGAGCACAAAAAGGGTTAGTGACTAGCCCACAGTCACACAGGAACTCAAAGAAAGGGGACAAGCACCCAGGTCTCCTAAGTCCAGGCTGGGGCTCTCCCCTGAAAGGCATGCTCCCCTGTAGGTGTCCTGAGAGCCTGTTCCCTGGCTGCTTTTCTCCCTGGGGTACCCCATGCTGCTTCCTGTTCTATCTCTTTGACTCTGCTTCCTTCTCTGGTTCCTCTGTTCTTCTCTTAAATGTAACATTGGTCCCTCTCCTCTGAAGTCCCCTAGCAGCAGAGTAATTTGGCTCCATAACTGACCCCTTTGCTCTGCCCTTGGGACTTTCTCTCCAAATAGACTGCAAACTCCCCGAGGGGCCTGTCTTCTCTGACATTCTCCAAATTCCTAGTATGACCCAACATCCAGGAAGTGCTCCATAAGGACTGAGATAAGTGTTGGATAAGATCATTGGATTATGTGTCCCTGTGTGGCCACTGCATCCATCTACCCACTGTCCATCCATCTGTCCATCCATCTATCCATTCACCTATCTACTACAGTCATCTGTGAAGCCTCGGATCCAGGCAGACTGGCCTTAGCAGGAAAGCTCTGGGGATGCCATGCTTATTTACCCCACCATGTCTTTATCCATGCTGTTCCCTCTGTGTGGAATGCCCTTCCCATCTTTGGTCACCTGACACTCCTCTTCCAGCTAGGGCCATAGCATCATCTCTGCTAAAGAGGCTTTCTCAAAGCCCCCTTGACTAAGAGGCCTTTCCTGTGTCCCCAAATGCCTTTTACACTTATCACATTTTTGAAAGTAACAGTTTAAGTAAGATATAATTCATACAGCACAAAATTCACTCTTTTGAAGCATGCAATTCAGTGGTATATTCAGAGCTGTGCAACCATCGCTGCTATCCAATTTCAGAATATTTTCCAACCCCCCCCCACAAAGAAACCCTGTGCCCATTAGCAGTCCCTCACCATTTCCCTCAGCTCCTCCAGCCCCTGCAACCATGAATCTACTTCCTGTCTCTACAGATTCGCTTATTCTGGAGGTTTCATTGAAATGGAATCATAAATACGTGGCCTTTTGTGACTGGCTTCTTTCACTTGGCATGTTTTAAGATTCACCCATGTTGTTGCATGTATTGGGACACTTACCACATTTGTAAAGGGTTGTGGAGCCTATGAACCTGGAGCCCCATCTGGTAGCTTTGGCCCTTCTTGGTCCCAGGGTGAGCAAAATGAAAAAGAGACCCATAATCTGAGAGTCCTAGCACTTCACTGGTTCAGATCCAAAGTTGTCATCCTAGAAAGATTGTTAAAAACAAAAGACAAAGAACAGGGGGCGCCTGGGTGGCTCAGTCGTTAAGCGTCTGCCTTCGGTTCAGGTCCTGATCCCAGGACCCTGGGATCGAGCCCCACATCGCGCTCCCTGCTCGGCGGGAAGCCTGCTTCTCCCTCTCCTACTCACCCTGCTTGTGTTCCCTCTCTCGCTATGTCTCTGTCAAATAAATAAATAAAATCTTTAAAAAAAAAAAAAAAAGACAAAGAACGGAAACTCTCCGCTCCAACTGTTCATCATCCCTCCTCCCCAAAACTTAGCTCCCCTTCCAAATTATAACAATATCTAATGACAGGTGGTATCTCTCAGCTTTCTACTGTATCTTTGCCCCAAACTCAGAGTTGTTTATCCTGACATGGGTCTATACTTTCTACTCACGGATATGAAAGAATCCAGATTTCATAGACATCTCTGTCTGGTATGGGGGCTGTCCCCAGAGTCCCTCCCTCATGTCCATCACCAACAGATGAGGCAATCACCAAAATCTCTTATATGTTGGATATCAACCAGTGGGGGAGAGGAGGCAAAATGCTAAGACACAGGGATTGTAGGTTGTCTTTGGCAAGACTGTTTAATGAATAAGGTGGTGTAAGAGTCCTGGAGAAAAACAGGTGAAATTATTAGCTAGAGTAGCTTTGATGGCAGGCCATGGGAACTCGGCACATTCTCCTTCTACCAAGAGGCCCCTCAGCTGAAAGGATTTATATCTATGCCTGTCACCCTACCCATACTCTGAGCTCCCTGTGGTAGGCAAAATAATGGCCTCCAAAGATGTTAATGTCCTAATTCTGGAACCAATGAATATATTAGGTTACATGGCAGAGGAGAATTAAGGTAGTAGATGGAATTAAGTTTGCTAATCAACTGATTTTAAGAGAGAGAGACTATCCCAGATTATCTGGGTGCACCCAATGGAACCACAAGGATTGTTATAACTGAACAAAAGAGGCGCAAGGGAAGGTCAAAGTGAAACATGGGAGAAAGACTCAAGCAGTCATTGCTGGCTTTAAAGATGGAGGAAGGAGCCACGGGCAGAGGAATACTCTGGAGGTTGGAGAAGATGAGAAAATGGATTTCCCCCCAGAGCCTCCAAGAAAAAATGCGGCCCTGCTGACATCTTTACTTTAGCCTACTAAGGCCCAGGGAAGACTCTGACCTCCAGAACTATAAAATACTAAATCTGTGTTGTTTTAAGCCACTAAATTCATGTTAACTTGTTACAGTGGCAATGGAAGACTAATGCAGATTATGGTATCTGGAAGTGGGGTGCAGGACTGTACCTACTCCATCTCAGAAGCAGAAGGAGACCCTGCATACCAATTAAGCATTTGGATTCTGCCTCAGATAATCCAGGATTTATATTCCAATGTTTGCATGCTGTGTGCCTTGAGCAAGTGACTTGTCCTTTCTATAGAATTTCCTCATCAGTAAAGTGGGAATAACTATACCCCCCCTCATGAGATTGTTATAAAGGTTAACAAAGAGCATATGTGTTAGTCCTTAGAAACAGTGCCAGGCCCGTGGTAAGCACTGAATAAATAAATGTTGCCCAATAATATCATCATCACCATGCATCATTAACTGTTTTTTGAAATGACCCAAATCAGAGCTAATTCCTCCTTCCTTTATGGTGTCTAAAAGGACAATACCCAAAGGGTACTTGGGCTTGATGTGGGCTGGACTCTGCAGCCAAGAACATTCCTAACAGCTGAGGCTCCAGAGAGCAGCCATGTTTTTCATGCAGGTGGCCTTACATGATTCTAGATGTTTGTCTAGTTTGGAGTGGGACAATCACAATGGCACAAAGACACAAAGGTGTCTTGATGCATAAGAAGGCGAGGGATGGAACCAGGGGAAGGACATGGGCTGCTAGGTGGAAGCAAAGTACGAGGTCTAGGGACTACGATGAGCCAGGATGGTGAAGGATGGGCCACAGGGAAGCTGGGCCAGAATTTACACCGGACCCGACAGTTAATATTAAGTGCTCCCCCAACTAGGATGGCTAAAACAAAGAAGGCAGAAAATGCCAAGTGTTGAGAATGTGAAGAAATTAGAACCCGCCCACATTGCTGGTGGGAATGTAAAATGCTACAACCATTTTTGAAATTTGGCATTTCCTGGGATAGCTAAATACGCAGTGGCCATATGACTCAGCAATTCCGTTACTGGTATATACCCCTGTCCACACGTGTGTGCACTCAAAAGCTTGTACCTGA
Organism: Mirounga leonina; assembly: GCF_011800145.1. Lineage (NCBI taxonomy): Eukaryota > Metazoa > Chordata > Mammalia > Carnivora > Phocidae > Mirounga > Mirounga leonina. Next base: position 11,477,148 of record NW_023270433.1, read on the forward strand.
ATATTCACAGAAGCATTTCTCATAATAGCCCCAAAGCAGAAACAACCCAAACGTCCATCAAACGAGGAATGGACACACAAAATGTGACATATGCAATGGAATGGAATATCATTTAGCAATAAAAAGGAATGAATTGCTGATAACACGCTAGAACACAGACGAACCTTGAAAACATGACGTTGAAGAATCCAGACACGAAAGACCACATGTTGTATGATTCTCTTTTATTTATTTTATTCTTATTGTTTTTAAAGATTTTATTGATTTATTTTACAGAGAGAGAGCGCACAAGCGGGGGGAGTGGCATGCAGAGGGAGAGGGAGAAGCAGGCTCCGTGCTAAGCAGAGAGCCCGATGTGGGGCTTGATCCCAGGACCCTGGGATCGTGACCTGAGCCGAAGGCAGACGCTTAACCGACTGAGCCACCCAGGCGCCCCATATGATTCTCTTTATATGAAATGTCCAGAATAGGCAAATCCTTAGAGACGGATAGCCGATCCATGGTTACCAGGGATTGGGGGTGGGGGGCAAGGGAGGGACTGCTGATGGGTACAGGGTTTTGGGTGGGTGATGAAAATGTTTTGAAAATAGGTAATATTGATGGTTGCACAACTCTGAAGAGATCACCAAATTGTACACTTTAAAAGGGTGAATTTTACGGTATGAGAATTACCATCTCAACAAAGCTGTAATTAAGAAAATTAAGTACTACCACTCTTTGAATGCCTGCAGTGTACCAGCAAGCGAGCTGAGTGCATGCCTGAGCTTGTTACCTAGGCTGTGGGGACAGGGCTGATCTGCTGGTGGTGAGCCTGAGCCCGAGTGTGAGCTGGTAGGAATTTTTGGAGGAAGGCGAGGAGGAAAGAGGACAGGTAGCCCAGCTCGGCTGACAGGTGCTCCAAGATGGCTACCAGGATCTCTCACCCAAGGGGGTGATGCCGAAATCAGGGGAGTGAGCAGGAGGTGACCTGGAGACAAGTGAGATCACCTAAGTTAGAGAAGGGGTCTGAAAGTGTCTCCATCTGTGGCTGCCTGCTGTCAGGTGCTCAAGGACAGGGAGCCCGGACATCTCTCATTATACAACCTTCTATACCCCACAGGAAACCTTTCAGACTTTAAGCAGGAGAATGACATGCCCCGTTTGTGGGAAATGGTATGGGAAGAGGCGAAAGGAGAACCAGACAGACGACGTAGGAGGCTGGAGGCATCATCAGGAAGCGAGGTGAGTGGGAGAGCTTGCACTTCAGTAGGCAGACGGGCAATGTGTCAGAGTTCTCCAGAGAAACAGAACCAACAGGATCTATCTATACCGATATTTATATCTATATCTGTATCTGTGTATCTACATCAAGAGATTTATTCTGAGGAATTAGCGCATGCAGTTATGGAGGCTAAGAAGTCCCAGGATCTGCATTTGGCAAGCTGGAAACCCAGGGAAGCCAGTGATATAATCCTAGCTTGAGTCCAAAGACCTGAAGAGCGGAGAGCCCATCTCGCCAGTTCCAGTTTGAGGGCAGGAAGAATTCAATGTCCCAGCTCAGGAGCTGGGAAGGTAAAGTTCCCTCTTCCTCAGTCCTTTTGTTGGACTCAGCTCTTTAATGATTGGATGAGGGCCACCCGCATTAGGGAGAGCAATCTGCTTTACTCCGTCTATCGATTCAAATGTTAATATCATCCAAAAACACTCTCACAGACACACCCAGAAGAATATTTTACCAAATGTCTAGCCCCATATAGCCCGGCCAGGCTGACACATGAAATTGACTATCACAGGCAGTAAGCAAGTGATTAATATACTTATATATGTTCAGGTAGCAGTAAGAAAGTAAGAAGAAAAAAAAAGGAAGCAGGTTGAGGGACTAGAGAACAGTAGGGACAGAATGACAGGCGGAGTGTCAAAAATAAGTATTTGTTGCCTGAATGGCTGAATCTTGCACTTCTATAAATGCAACTTTTTTTCTTTCCATCCCAAATTACTTTACCTTCCGTTAGGTTTCAATTGTAGTGAATGCTATTGTTGCCTGGGACAAGGCATTTTCTATTTTTGAAAAGAGAAGCAGCAGTTTGAAAGATACCATGTTCACACATTCTTCAGGAATGTCATATTTGATATGACCACTGGACACGCTTGACTTCTTCTTTATTTATGATTGCTGGCGCTTTTCCTTTGAGGCCGCTCAGAATAGCTCCTGATCCTGCTCACTCACAGACATGGTGAAATCAAATCTTCCTGCACTAACCCCATCGTCAGTGTCTTTGCTTACGAAGGCTTCCCCCGCCCTCAGGGGGTAACCGGATGGTTAGACCAGGTTTCAGATGTGGCTCTCTACACATAAACATCCTTGACTTTTGTACTATGCTTCTGGTAAAGTGCATTTGTTTCCAGAAATCTCATCGCAATCAATAGAAATTGTGTGCATACTTCTGAAGGCCAAGTTTGGGCCATTTGCTGTTCGCCAATCTCTTTATACCCTCTTAAATGTTTTTTTTGGTCTATCCCTTGGTGATATTCAAATCAATGTCCTCCCTTATTTATTCTTTAGCAGTCTCATTTATCTCCCTCGGCACCATGCCACGTCTGTTTGATTGCTTTTGCTGAACTTCTGCACGCTGGTCAAAGCAGTGGGCTCAAACAAATATGCCTTGTACAATATGATGCATTTATGTAGGAACGTCTTTGCATGAATGTGAGTGTGTATAGCCTAGTATAGTTGAAAGAGCTCTGATTTGGACTCAAACACATCTAGGTTAGAGGGGCAGCTCTTCCATGTTCTAGCTAGTAACTTTGGGCAAGTCACCTCGTGGGGCCTGCTTCCATACCTGTGAAACAGAAATATAGGTATACAACCAAGAGAAATGAAAATTGATGTCCACACAAAAGCTTGTACATGAATGGTAACAGCAGCATTTTTTCCATAATAGGAAGCAAAACCCAAAAGTCCCTCAAGAGATGAATGGACAAATAAAATGTGGTAAACTCCTACAACAGAATCCATACGGTGCAGTATTCTTTGGTCATCAAAAGGGAATGAAGAACTACCTACTACATGGGTGAGCCTCAAAAGCACACTAAGTGAAAGAAGCCAGTCACAAAAGGCCATATGTTTCCTAACACAGTACTGCAGTCTGGGTGGCTTTGATAACAGAAATGTACTGTCTCATGGTTCTGGAGGCTGGAAGTCCAAGATCAAGGTGTCAGCAGGGTTGATTTCTTCTGGGGGCCATGAGGGAGAACCTGTTGGCTGCCCCTCGCCTAGTGTCTGGTGGCTTGCTGGCAATCTTTGGCATTCCTTGGTTTGTAGAAGCATCACCCTGATCCCTACCCTCATCTTCACATGTCGTGCCCCCTGTGTCCAAATTTCCCCTTTTTATAACGCCATCAGTCGTGTTGGATTAAGGCCTACACTAACGACCTCAGCCGAACTAATCGCACCTGCAAGGACCCTATTTCCAAATAAGGTCACATTCTGAGGAGCTGGGGGTTCAGACTTCAACATATAAATTTGACGGGACACAGTTCAGCATCACACATTATAGTATTCCGTTTATATGAGATATCTAGAATACATAAATGCATAGAGACAGAAAGTAGATTAGTGGTTGTCAGGGACTGCGCAAAAGAGGGAATTTGGATTGACTCATAATGGGCGCAGGGTTTATTTTCAAAAATGCTCTGGAATTAGATAGTGGTAATGTTTGCACAACTCTGAATATAATGAAAACCAATGGATCATACACTTTAAATGGGTGAGCTGTATGGTATGTGAATCATATCTCAAAAAAGCTACTTTTAAAAATAAAAAGTGTAATGCTGGCTACTCTTCTGCCATATTAGGTTATGCAGATCATGTGATATGATAGAAAGTGAGTGGGTTTGGAAAATTCTGTAAAGACAACAATTGCAACTTTTGGTATTTAATTTTTAAACACCTTTGGTTTTTGTTATGTGCATCGCATCCTAACTACACTGTGGATTCCCTATTGATCCCAAACCTTCCTAATGTAATAAAGAGAATTCTAGCATTTCTTAAAAGCTAACTTTGTTGCTCAAAGCTCACTCGTATTACTTAGGAAAACGTCTTCTCTAAACCTGCCCTGTGATTCTCATGAAATGTTCATCCTTTCTAGACGGATGTCTCTTTTACCATTGACTTTACCTCAGTGCAATCTCCAGAAAGCACTGTCAAGCCTTTGCATTTAAGAGCTGAGTTTTTCCCCCACATCTGTGCTTTTGCCCTTGTTAGATCACAGCAAGTTCTTTCTCCAGAGGCCAAATAAAATTTCACAAAACAGTCAGGATTTCGGTAGCTAACAAAATCATTTCTTGTCCTCTGAGACGCCTTTGTATGTTTCTGCCCATCCCTCACCCCCAGGGGAACGTGCACAGAGCCTTAGGGACCCCTGAGTTTGTGGCCCGTCTGTGCAGCTGCCTCTGGCCGCAGGACCAATGGGTGTAATCATCTCAGACGTGACCTTGGCTGGGCGTCTCGTGCCTGCTTTAGGGGGATCTATGTGAGTTGCGGGTCTCCCGTTCCCTGGTGTGAGAGATCTCTGGGTATGACTGCATATGGATTAGTTATAGGTAAACAGTGCAGTGTCAGATCCAGCTTGGCAAAACCCAGTCTACAACCCCTTCAATGCCCTCTTCTATCTACCTGCTAGACTTTGTGCCTTGGGGCCTAATCATATTGGGTCCCCCTCCTCGCTCTCTAATTGCTTGCTCTGTGTCTTTGGCTGAGTTGCTTGACCTCTCTGGACCTCAGTTTCTTCAATGGTGAAAGGGGAGCTGTGATCCCTTTCTCCTAAGGCTGTGATGAGAAAGGACTGAGATTTCTCTGGTATGGACTGAGAGCCCGCCTTACTGTGGGTACTCTGTCTCCCTTCCCCTCCCCCCAGCCACCAAGGGAAGTCTGAGCTCCCAGGTCCATCTCGACAGAACTAAGAGACAGGAAAGAGCGCGGCCTTCAGGGTCAGACACACCTCATTTGAAGTAGCAGCTCTAGCTGTGACCTTGGGCAGACTCCTCTAACCCAGCCTGTCCCATGTCAGAGGGCTTGGTGTGAGGTGAGGAGCACGTGGGAAGGAAAGATGACGGAAACCTGGAGGGGGCTGTGTGGCTGCGAGTGGCTCTTGTCGCCGCTGCGCTCTGACCTGACTCCCTCACAGCCCGACCCCGGCTGCGCCTCATGGGACCCACACGCCGCTCCTCTGCAGTTCACTCACCCAAGGCATGGTCAGGTTTCCCGGCTGCAGGCCCCTCTCTGCAGCCCTGTGTGTTTTCCTCGCTCACCATCCTCCCAGCAGACCTCTTCTTAGCCTGAGGCAACTTCCAGGAGCCCTGGGCCAGCTGCCAGCGTCCAGTCCTGGCCTGGCTCCTGGGGGGTGTTGAGCGGCCGGCGACCGGGGAGGGGCCCCTCAGTCATCCCTCACTCGGCCCCTAGAGCTGTGGGGCCTTGGGCAAGTTCCTCGAGTCCTTCCTCTGTGCTTTAGGTGTCTCCTCTGTAAGATGGTGAGGGTAACGGCGCTTCCCTCTAGGGTAGGTGGCTGTGTAAACTAAATAAGTCATCCTGAGGGAAGAATTTAGATCAGAGTCTGGCACACAGTAAGCACTCGGTAACTGTTTGATATTATTGTTGCTTCTTCCCTCAATTGTTCCCTCCCTGCTGGGTACTAGGGACACAGATGAGACCCTGGCCTCGCAGAGTTCCCAGTCCAGAGGGGAGGGCCGGCAGGACCGCAAGCTGTCCCTGTACATGGTGATAGCAGAGGGTTGGTGCCAAGGAAGCCAGGAGGGGGGAGGCTCTGACTGCTCCAGGGTGGCTCAGAAGAAGCCTCCTGGAGAGAGACCGTCTGCCTGGACCCTGAAGGAGGTGTAGGAGTGCACCCGCGGGGCGAGAAGAGGCCCAGGAGAGGGCAGTCCAGGGATGGGAACAGCGCAAGCAAAGCACAAAACCTGGGAGAGATGGGCCCACATTTGAGAAGAAGACTGACAAGGCTAGCAGCCCCTGTGGCTGTCCCCTCCATCCCCTCCCACGCCTCTGGAGCCTGTCTGTGGGGCCCTGCTGTAGGCAGCCATGACTCCAGAAGCAGCCCGTGGGAACCCAGGAGTGAACACCCCAGGAAGTGTCCTCACCCCAGACAAATGGAAGACGGTAGGTAAATACCTCAGTGTCCTTGGCCCTTGGGGTGGAACAACGCTAAGCCGTGTTTCACCCCATTTCCCAGAAGTCCCCAGGGAGACGGAGCCCTAGGTGATTGGAATGATGCCTGCTCATAAAAGCATCCTGTACTGGTGCTCACCTCCCAAGTGCCCCCTTTGGACCCCAATCGTTTTTGCAGGGTCTTCTTGCTGGGGAACCCAACCTAATGCATCAAGCTACGTAAGAGCCAACCAGACAGGTTAATTGTCCAGAATCCGGGTTATCCACCGTTCTGTTCTGGTGACTTCGTTAGTTCTTGCAGCAATTACTGAGCTTTCAGTCCATGAGGGAGACGCAGAGAAGTAGAGAAAAGAGTCCCGCCAGGAACTCTTTGAGGAGGCAAGACATATCTGAAAAAGAGAAAATACAAAAAAGTGGGAAAGGTTGAGAGTTCATTTAAGGAAGAGCAAGAAGTTTGGTGCACTAGATCGTGGTCTGGTACCACAGAGCGAGGTGGGAATGGAAGCAGAAAAGTCACGGAACCCTGGGCCAGCGTGTGGACACACAAGCCTGGAAGGCCTTGTATGGATGGGTCTTTAAACTATAGGCAATGGGGAGTCATGGAAGGGTTTTGAGCAGTGGAGGGATGGGGCAATCTTTGTGTTAAACGAACGCCTTGGGCTCAAATGCGGGATGACAGGGAGGGGTGAGGCTGGAGTCAGGGAGGCCCAGGTAGAGGCTGTGGGAGTAGTCTCAGCTGGACCTGGCTGTGGTTTGGACTCCAGCTCATCAGGCCCAGGCTCCTAGGGGCCTCCCCCAAAACTCAGAAGGGCAATCTTATCATAAAAGTGCGGAAAACTTCCTGCCTTCCCACCCTTCCTTTCAGACCTGCTTCCTGCTTGGCCTCCAAACCTGTTCCCGTTCCTCCTACCTTCTCCCATTATCTCTGACTTCAGAGTGTTTGCTTTGGCTCCCACTGTCTCCTGTCTGCTCTCTCCTGCAGTTAGTGGTAGAAGCTCAGCAAAAACCCTCCTTCCTGCAAGCCGGCCCAGACTCCTGGGGCAGGGATTGTCTTCTTTGTACTTTAAGTAAACGGAATCGGAGCAACCTTGGCCCTGGAAGACAGACTGTGTCTTCTAACGACTTTCTTCCGAAACCACAAATGCATTTTGTCTTGATTTGAGGTGGTTCTTGCCTCTGTCTCAGCAACCTCAGGGTGAATGTGAAGCGGCATTTGGCAGCCTTAAGATTTCACAGCGGATGCTGTGCTTTGGTGAAAAGTCGATTTCTCTTTAAACCAGCCAAGAGGGCAAAGATAGCACCCTGCTCTGTCCATTCAGTAAATGTCTGTGAGCCTGGCCTTGAGCTGGGAGTCAGCGGAGAAGACATCTGCTCCCCAGTCCCCCATGGGACAGTGAGACTGGTCACGGGAAGAGGTACAAAGTGCCACATGTGGGCCACACTGAGCTTGCCCGTGCAGAACACCATAGCTGTGCAACCTTTGGCAAGTTATCGACCTCCCTCTGCTTCATTTCCTCATCCACAGGATAGGGAGAAGTGGACCCTTCCCTTATAGTCATGGTGTGAGGATTAAATCAAGTAAAACAGGAGGACCTTGGCACAGAGCTTGGAGGAATAAGCACCGAGTAAATGCTAGCTATTCTTTTGTTTTTGTTTTTTAATTCTCATACCATCCAGTTCTCCCTTTTACAGTGTACAATTCAGTGGGTTTTAGTATATTCACAAGGTTGTGCACCCATCATCACAACTTCCAGAACATTTTTATCACCCCAAAGAAACCCAGTACTCATTAGCTGTCACTCTCCCCAACTTCCCCTGCCCCAGGCAATCATGAATCTACTTTCCGTCTCTCTGGGTTTGCCTCTCGTGGACATTTCACAGACACATCATCATATATAGAGGTGTGACCTTTTCTGCCTGGCTTCTTTCACTTTGCATAATGTTTTCCATGTTGGAGCACGGAAGCAGTGCTTGATTCTTTTTTTAAGGCTGCATTGTATTCTTCTCTGGTAAAGAGAGTTTGTTCATTCATTCGTCAGCTGATGGACATTTGGGTTATTTCCACTTTGGAGCTATTATGAGTATACCGTCATGAACATTCGGGTACATGTTTTTGTGTGAACATACGTGTTCATTTTTTTTTTCTTAAGATTTTATTTATTTGACAGAGAGAGAGAGGACATAAGCAGGGGGGAGGGGCAGAGGCAGAGGGAGAAGCAGGCTCCCCACTGAGCAGGGAGCCCGATGCGGGGCTTGATCCCAGGACCCTGGGATCATGACCTGAGCCAAAGGCAGATGCTTCACCCGACTGAGCCACCCAGGTGCCCCCTGTGTCCATTTCTTTGGGTATCCACCTAGGAGTGTCATTGCTGGGTCATGTGGGAACTCTGTGTTTCACTTTTTGTGGAGCTGCCAGACTGTTCTCCAGAGTGGCTGCACTAGCTATTCTTGACTCGAGTTCTCAAAACACTTTCCCACACACATCATTGCCTAGGCCCAGGGGGAGCTCTCAGCACCGGGAGGGGAAAGTGCTATGCCAAAGTCCCAGGGACAGTTAGTGGCAGAGCCAGGACCTGAGCCAAGAACTTTGGGGCCCAGATTCATCTTGTCACCTGAGGCCATCACCCGGCTTTTATATTGCGCCCCCGACGGATGAGACATGGTCTGAGGCATTGCCTCCGCTCCTGGCAGCTCACTTTCTAGCAGGTGTACAGCGAGAGCCCTAGCTTATTCAACCCCCCACCCTAGACACGAGAAGGCCCTGAGCCCCCACCTCCACCCTTCTCAGCAGACACAGCCCCACCTGGTTCCTGAGCCCAAGGCCCAGAGGAACCGTGGCAGGTATGATCTAGGAATGGCTGTGCCGCGCCAGACAGGTGGGTGGTGTTTCTGGGTGGGAGGGAGCCCTGGGAAGCTTCTGTTCCCAGCTTTCACTTCTCCTGCCTTGATTGGAGCTCAGTGCTAGATAGCTGCTTTCCTGGTGACAACCCTAGCCCCTTTCCTCACCCACAACAGACTCTTCCCTTTTGTGACGCTCTCGTTCATCCGGTGTCTCACCCCGACCAGCATCTGCTCATGGCCGAGTTCCCAGGCTTCTCTGATACACTGCTGAAATGACCTTGAACTATGACTTACCCGTGCCCAAACTCAGTTTTCTCAGCTCTCACACCTATTCCATAGGGTGGTGTAGGAGCAGCATAGGGTACTGGTTAAGGGGATGAAGTTGGCACTCAGGCAAGGGCTTTTAGGCACCCAGTTACCTGCTGTGTAAGCAGCCAGATCTATTTAAAGGACCAGGGATGGAGCAGTTGCTTTGAAGATGCTTTAAGCTTCCTAGGCTGATGAGCCACGTCCCAGCATGCTTTGTCCCATGACACTTGTATCCCCTGCAAGTGGGACAGAAAGCTGAGTGTGAGCTTGGGAGCCCAGAAGCCCACCGGAATCATGGCAGGCTTCCTGGAGGACCAGGCCTTGCAGGATGGGCAGGGTTTGCAGGGCATAGAGAGGACAGGGATCTGGGAGGGAGAGGGGCAGGACCACAAACGTTGCTTCAGGAAAAGAGCAAGGAGACGAATCTCCTTTTTAAAATGTAATACAATTTTGTCTTATTCAAAGGGATTCACTTTGGTTTTAAGACATTTAGCAAGGGCGGCGGGGGGATTGTAAAAATACCATTAAGAAAAGGAGGTAATCTTGGGTATTCTCCCTCCCCAGAGATAACTAGTACTAACATTTTGGTGTGCTCCCTTCCCCCTTTTTTTCCTACACAAATATATCATATATGGTCTCTTTTCTTTTCTACAAAAGCAGAAATGGACTCATGTACTATGTACTGTTTGTGACCTACTTTTAAAAATGCATTATGAACTGTATTCCCTGTCATTAAATATTCTTCTTCACCACTCTTTAATGACTTTACAATATTCTCTCATATGAATGGAACATAATTTATTTAAGTAATTTTCTATTCTTGGATATTTAAGTGGTTTCCAATTTTTCAATATCATAAGCGTCTTCTAAATGAACATCCTCGTGGCTGAAACTCTGTGCACATCCTTAATTATGTCCTTGGGATAAGTTTCTAGTAAAGGAAGTGCTAGGATAAAGGGATGCAGATTTTAAAGAATGCTAATACCTATTGTCAAATTGCTCCCCAGATGATTTGCGCCTACCTACATTCCTACTAGCAGAATATAGGGTGCCCATTTTCTAGGGTTTCCCCTAATGGTGTATGATTTTTCTCTTTGTGAATTTTACAAATTCAAAACCAGAAGTCATGAATCCAAGTTTCCTGAGAAGGAAACAAAGGCAGTAATAGTGGTATCTATCATGGATTGACAGCCACAATCAAAACATACAGTGGGTATGGTATGCTTTAAAACACACACACAGGGTGCCTGATGGTGTAGTGGGTTGAGCCACCGACTCTCAGTTTCGTCTCGGGTCCTGACCTCAGGGTTGTAAGATCGAGCCCCACATCAGGCTTGGTGCTTAGCGGGGAGTCTGCTGGAGTTTCTCTCTTCCTCTCCCTCTGCTCCTCCCCCCACTCATGTGCTCTCTATCATTTTCTCGCTCTCTAAAATAAATAAATAAATCTTTTTAAAAAATCAAAGAATAAAAGCACACACAGTTTGGGGCACCTGGCTGGCTCAGTCAGTGGAGCATGCAACTCTTGATCTTGGGACCATGGGTTCGAGCCCCATGTTGGGTATAGAGATTACTTAGAAATAAAAATCTTAAAACACACACACACACACACACACACACACTTTACAGTTACTAGTGATTATTCTAACTTGATCATCCCTGGAATGAGGAAGCCCTGTGAGTCAAGGTTGAAAAGATAGTTGGAAGCCAGCTTTGTAAAGGGTTTTGTTTATCTTCCTTTTAACTACAAAATTAATATATGCTTGTAAAAATTGAAACAACCCACGGCTTTGACGGTGAAAAGTGAAAGCGCTCCTTCACCTCCCCACAGTTCTCCCCCAAGAGATTAGATGGGTATCCTGCTAGATCTTCTTTCCTACCTTTACAAATCGTGTGTGTGTGTGTGTGTGTGTGGGTGGGTGTATACATCCATGTATGTAATTTATTGTTGCTGTTGTTTTGTAGAATGGAATCCTATATAGGATTTTGCTGCCATCTCATAACAAAAGACCTACCTTATTCTTTTTTTTTTTTTAAGATTTTATTTATTTATTCATTAGAGACCGAGAGAGAGAGGCAGAGGGAGAAGCAGGCTCCCAAGGAGCAGGGAGCCCGATGCAGGACTCGATCCCAGGACCCCGAGATCATGACCTGAGCTGAAGGCAGACGCTTAACCATCTGAGCCACCCAGGCGCCCAAGACCTACCTTATTCTTTTGAACATCTGCTTGGATGCTAGGACTGGATAAGGCATAATTTGCTTATTCTTTCCCTAAACAACACAGTAACAACTCATTCTCAGACGCAGACCCTGACAGCATGTCTATAGATTGGGTTCCTCGCAATGGGGTGGGAAATCAGAGTGGTTAGACATTGTCACTCTGTCAAACTGCTCTCTGAAGAGATTGTACCAATTAATTTCTTCTCCCGCCAACCCTCCAGGAGTGTGTGGAGGGCTGGGGATGCCAGACTCAGGGGAACTAGGGCAGCCCTTCCGTGGCTTGGTCTGGGTTAGAAGCAGCACCAGGCTCTCCGTAACTCTTTTAACTCTAAAAGTTCTGAGAGCAACCAGAAGCGGGCCAAGATCAGTCTCCAGCAGGAGCTTCTTGCTGTCCTCGCTGTGAAGCAAACCACAAAGGAATCTTTTTCTTGTTAATTAACAAGGGTTTTATTAAACACCTTAGCAGCTAGCCAACTGCTCTGACCCAGCTGTTCCTAGGAGACATTTTGATGAGAAGTTTTGTGTTTTAATTTATACATCTTCAATGACGGTTTTTGTGTCACGGTGTGTGCTCTATAATCAAATATTAAATAGCTAAGAGACGTAGTATGAAGCCCTTACTCTCTGTCTGGGCACCGGGGAGGTAGTCATGAGCACAAAGGTGCAGAGTGTGGTCAGGAGCTAGGAGCAACAAGGTATGAACATTGCGTTATGGGGGCACAGTGTGGGGGAGATCAACACTTTCTCTTTGGGGAATCGGGAATGTGGACATTCTCTGGATCTCAAAGGCCCAGGAGATCTTTGTCAATTGAAGAAGGGAGAAGGGATTCTAAGCAAGGGGAACAGTATGGGTAATATATCTAAATGGGACCTGGAGTCTGGTGTGGCTAATAGATTAGTTGCAGGGTCAAGGAGATAAACATAGGAGTTGAGGCTGGAAAGGAAGGTTGAGGCAAAACCATGAAGGCCCTCTAATGTCAGGCCAGGGGGCTCGGTCTTTATCCTCTAGGTGATAGTGAGCCATTACAGGTTTTGGACAGAGGTATGACACAATCAGATATGTGTTTTAGAAAGTTCACTCGTGATATGTGGAGAGTGACTTGCAAGAGGGCAAAACTGGAGGCAGAAAAGACTAGTAGGTTTTTAAGTAAAACCATTAATTTTACTAAAGGTCTTTTAAAATTCTAATTAAATAAGAAACATGGTTTAAAAACATTGTGCCTAGCTTTATGGCAAGTGGCAGAGGAAGATACTGAGCATAGAGAAAGCCCTTCCTCCATCCCATCACTACCAGCTGGGTTGGAGAAGTAAGACACACGATCAGTTCATTTCTCAGGCTCATTTTTTTAAATTATTATTTTTTTATGAGGGGTACACTCTTTAATCCACAGCCCCTATTTCACTCATCTTTATAAATATATCTTTATAAAAATATCTTTATAAATAATATCTTTATAAAAAGAGTCTGTTTCTTGTTTTGTCTCTCTCTTGCTCTTTTTTTTCCTTTGCTCATTTGTGTTTTTTTTTTTTTAAGATTTTATTTATTTATTTGACAGAGAGAGACACAGTGAGAGAGGGAACAAAAGCAGGGGGAGTGGGAGAGGGAGAAACAGGCTTCCCACAGAGCAGGGAGCCCGATGCGGGGCTCGATCCCAGGACCCTGGGATCATGACCTGAGCCGAAGGCAGACGCCCAACAACTGAGCCACCCAGGTGCCCCTCATTTGTGTTTCTTAAATTCCACATATGAGTGAGATTATATGGTATTTGTCTTTCTCTGACTGACTTATTTCGCTTAGCATTACACTCTCTAGCTCTATCCATGTTGTTGCAAATGGCAAGATTTCATTCTTTTTTATGGCTGAATAATATTCCATTGTATATATACCACAATTTTATCCATTCATCAATCGATGGACACTTGGGCTGCTACCATAGTTTGGCTGTTGTAAACAATGCTGCAGTAAACATAGGGGTGCATGTATCCCTTTGAATTAGTGTTTTTGTATTTTTGGGTAAATACCCAGTAGTGGAATTACTGGATCATATGGTAATTCTATTTCTAACTTTTTAAAGAACCCTCCATACTGTTTTCCACAGTGGCTGCATGAGTTTGCATTCCCACTAACAGTGCATGAGGGTTCCTTTTTCTCCACATCCTCACCAACACTTGTTGTTTCTTGTGTTTTTGATTTTAGCTATTCTGACAAGTGTGAGATGATATCTCATTGTAGTTTTGATTTGTGTTTCCCTGATGATTGGTGTTGTTGAACATCTTTTATGTGTCTGTTGGCCATTGTATGTTTTCTTTGGATAAATGTCTGTTCATGTCTTTTGCCCATTTTTTAATTGGACTATTTGTTTTTTTGGTGTTGAGTTGTATAAATTCTTTATATATTTTGAATACTAACCCTTTATCACATATACCATTTGGAAATATCTTCTCCCATTCCATAGGTTGCCTTTTAGTTTTGTTGATTGTTTCCTTCATGGTATAGAAGCTTTTTATTTTGATGTAGGCCCAATAGTTTGTTTTTGCTTTTATTCCCTTTACCTCAGGAGACATATCTTGAAAAATGTTGCTATGACCAATATCAGAGAAATTACTGCCTATGCTCTCTTCAAGGATTTTTATGGTTTAAGGTCTCACATTTAGTTCTTTAATCCATTTTGAATTTACTTGTATATATGGTATAAGAAAGTGGTCCAGTTTCATTCTTTTGCATGTTGCTATCCAATTTTCCCAACACCATTTGTTGAAGAGACTTCTTTTTCCTATTGTATATTCATTCCTCCTTTGTCAGAGATTAATTGACCATATAATTGTGGGTATATTTCTGGGTTTTCTATCCTATTCCATTGATCTATGTTTCTATTTTTATGCCAGTACCACACTGTTTTGATTACTACTGCTTTGTAACATAATTTAAAATCTGGGATTGTGATACCTTCACTTTTGTTTTTCTTTTTCAAGATTGCTTTTGCTATTTCAAGTCTCTTGTGTTGCCTACAAATTTTAGGATTGTTTGTTCTAGTTCTGTGAAGAATGCTACTGGTATTTTGACAGGGACTGCATTAAATCTGTAGATTGCTTTGGGTAGTATAGACATTTTAACAATATTTGTCCTCCCAACCCATGAGCATGAAATGTCTTTCCATTTCTTTGTGTTGCCTTGAATTTCTTCTTCTTCTTCTTTTTTAAAGATTTTATTTATTTATTTGACAGAGAGAGAGAGAGAGAGAGCATAAGCAGGGGGAGTGGCAGGCAGAGGGAAAGGGAGAAGCAGGATTCCCGACATGGGGCTCGATCCCAAACACTGGGATCATGACCTGAGCTGAAGGCAGACGCTTAACGACTGAACCACCCAGGCACTCCGCCTTGAATTTCTTTCATCAATGTTTTATAGTTTTCGGGTACAGGTCTTTCACCTCTTTGGTTAAGTATACTTCTAGATATTTTATTGTTTTTGGCGCAATTGTGAATGGGATTGTTTTCTTGATCTCACTTTCTGCTGCTTCATAATTAGTGTATAGAAATGCAACAGATTTCTGCATATTGATTTTGTATCCTACAACTTTACTGAATTCATTTATCAGTTCTAGTATTTTTATGGTGGAGTCTTTAGGGTTCTCTCTATATAGTATCCTGTCATCTGCAAATAGTGAAAGTGTTACTTCTTCCTTACCAATCTGGATGCCTTTTATTTCTTTATGTTGTCTCATTACTGTGGCTAGGACTTCCAGTACTATCTTGAATAAAAGTGTCTTGTTTCTCTCAGTCTCATTTCTAATTAAAGAACGAGACTGAAGTTAACAATGAGACACCTTATTTCACCTAATATTTCGATACCCAGTTTGGCAAGAGTATCTGTAAACAGGCACAATTTTAAAAAGTAATGGCAGTGTGCTTTGGAACAGAGCTTGACAAATATGTTGGAAAACCTTTAAACAATTCTTTGTATCTTCTTATCTAAAAATTTATGCTAAAGACAATAAAAATGAGAAAAACTTGAGGATAAAGATATTTATTATTCTGTTATTTATGAAAGTAAAAAAGTGGAAGGAACTAAATGTCTAAATTAGAGCAGTTATTAAGTTAATTATAGTATAACTACAGTTTTGCACATACTAAATCATGTTTTTATTTTATTTTATTTCTTTAGAGAAAGAGAGGGAAGAGGGACAGAGGGAGAGGAAGAGAGAGTCTTAAGCAGGCTCCATGCCCAGTGTGGAGCCTGACACAGGGCTCCATCTCATGACCCTGAGATCATGACCTGAGCCAAAGTCAAGAGTTGGATGCTTAACCGACTGAGCCACCCAGGCACCCCTAAATAATGTTTTTATTTTTATTTTTTAGAGATTTTATTTATTCATTTGACACAGAGAAAGAGAGAGAGAGCTCAAGCAGGGGGAGTGGCAGGCAGAGGGAGAGGGAGAAGCAAGCTCCCCACTGAGCAGGAAACCCAATTTGGGGCTCAATCCTAGGATCCTAGGATCATGACCTGAGCCAAAGGCAGACACTTAACCAACTGAGCCACCCAGGTGCTCTTTATTTTTATTTCTAAGTATTATTTATTTACTTGAGAGAGAGAGTGTGAGAGAGAGCAGGAGCCGGGAGAGGGAGAGACTGAAGCAGACTCCCCGAGGAGCAGGGAGCCTGATGAGGGGCTGGATCCCAGGACCCTGGGATCATGACCTGAGCAGAAGACAGAAGCTTAACTGACTAAGTCACCCAGGTGCCCCTAAATCATGTTTTTAAAATAATATTCAATAACATAGGAAAATCACTGTTCTACAATAACATTCAAAAGCAGTATATGATGCTATACAGAACATGATCCTATTTTGGTTTTCTAAATATGCGATCTGTTTCTAACCCTCTCTATCTGGAAAAAAATCCACAATATGGTTAACTGTGGCTGACTAAATTTTATTTTCTTCTTGATATTTATTATTCTCTAAATTGCAGTGAGGATGTAGTGCTTTAATAATTAGAAAAAGCAATGAAATTACTTTTTGCGTTAAAAAAAGGCAAAGGAAATCCATGAGAATGGAAACAATACAACTAATAAACATGAAAAATGCTCAACCTTGCTAATTATTAAAAATGCAAATTAAAGCAGCATTGTAATCCTGTTTTAATGGACCAACTTTAGAAGAAAAACCTGCTAGTACACAGGATGTATGTATTGGCAACAGTGTGAAGAGAAACACTTATATACTGCAGATCTGGGTATAATTTGGTTCAGGCTTTCGAAGAGCAATTTGGCAATTTATCTCAAAATCCTTCAAAATGTATAATTTCTCTATAAAGATGGTTTTAAGATGTGTAATTGTATTCCTTGGATATCTTAAAGAAATAATTAAGGAATTTTGTGTAGGGGTGCCTGGGTGGCTCAGTCAGTTAAGCATCTGGCTATTGGTTTTTGCTCAGGTGGTGATCTTGGGGTTGTGAAATCAAGCCCTCCCCCCCCCATAGGGCTCCGTGCTCAGCAGGAAGTCTGCTTTCCCTCTCCCTTTCCCTGTGCCCGTCCCCCCCTCAAATGAATAAATAAATGTTTAAGAAAAAAAGGAATTGTGTACAGGTGTATGAGCAAGAAAGCCTATCACAACATTTTTTTTTGGAACAGTAATAAAGAGTTATTTGAAATAACTAGAGACTATTAATAACTAGAGACTATATTTACAGGATATGGAAATGTGATTATATATTTTTAAATTTTAAGATATAGATGAAAACCTGCCCTTGGTGTGATCCCTTTAAAAAACAAAAACCAAATATATATATATAACATATACATATATATATAAAATGTATTTATATATAACATATTCATATATAAAAGATCTGGAAGAGGAAGAATATACACCTAAATGCTAATATCGGTTGTATCTGGGGAGGTGGGTGGGATTATGGTTCTTTTAAAATACCTTAAAAATAATTTCTTCCAAAGCCAATTTAAAAAATCTTGACAGATTTTGAAATACAGATTAACGTGTATTAAAGCCCAGCTGTGAACAGGTGGGCTGAGGGCTCAAAGCCAAGACCTAGCCCTACCATGGCTTCTGCAGGTTAGCCTCTGGAAATCAGCTACAGGAGCAAGAACCTGCTCGCTTGATCCATGGAAGAAATGCTTCCGGTTTGCCTTCATCCTGGGGACCAGTCTGACCTGTATGTAACAGGTCGGGGAGGCTGGAGAAGCCTAGACCTCAAGGGTGGGACCCAGCGCAGGCTTGCGGTCCTGGAGCTACTCCTGCCTGCTTTCGTCTGACTCCCTTACCTTCCCTCCCCCCCTGCACTCCAGCAATTTAGATTTTCTTTTATTCTCTCAGCTGAAACTTGCTTTTTCTTTCCATAGGACCTTAGCTGGAGAGGTCCCTTCTGCCTGAAATATTTTTCCTTTCCCACTCCTCTGTCACCTGGGCAACTTCTGCTTCATGGGTTTTTTTGGTGTTTTTTTTTTTTTTTGACAGAGAAAAGAGAGAGAGCGCACAAGCTGTGGGAGGAGCAGGCAGAGGGAGAGGCAGGCTCCCTGCCGAGCAGGCAGCCCAATGTGGGACTTGATCCCAGGACCCTGGGAACATGACCTGAGCTGAAAGCAGTTGCTTAACCAACTGAGCCACCCAGGCTCCCTCTGCTTCATGTTTTATCTTAAAAGTCACTTTCTACTTTTGGAGATGATGGGTAGGTTTATTAGTTTGATTGTGGTGACGGTTTATGGGTATAATATATACCAAATGCACCAAATTGTATATATTTTTTTTACAAAAAGATTTTATTTATTTGAGAGAGTGTATGAGTGGGGGGAGGGGCAGAGGCAAGCAGACTCCTCACTGATCTCTCCAAAATCATGACCTGAGCAGAAGTCAGACACTTAACTAACAGAGCCACCCAAATTGTATATTTTCAATATATGTGCAGTTTATTGCATATTAATTATGCTTCAACAAAGTTATAAAAAAAACTCACTTTCTCAATGAGACAGGCCCTAAACAGCCCCCCACTCCCCACCTCCAACTCCCCAAACTGTATTAGCCTTCTTTGGTATATACAATGAGTATGAGTGAATGATTCATGATCTGCATGGTGATGGATGAATGGGCAAGGGCACATGTTCAGCCTGTGTTCAGAGGGCAATGGAGTGGCAGGGACTCCAGAAGTGAGGAGGGGGCCATGCAGCAGGGAATATGGAGATGGCATCTGAACAAGTCCAGAGAGATACTCAGAAGTTGGAGGTCAAGCCAGAAGCTGGGTGGGGTAGGTACTCTGTCTCAGTTTCCCCAGGCTACAAATTGAAGAGAATAATAATAATATTAATAACTATCCTATTATTGCTGCAGACTATTTCTGTCGAGGATTAAATGAGTTAATCCACATGCAGGATTTAGAACAATGTCTGACTCATTGGAGACACTAAGTGTTCATATCAAGCCTTATTTGGTTGTGAACAGCCATCAATAAGTCTGGGAGCCCCTGGTACGAACCTTTGATTGATTTGGATTCAGGTTAATCTTGGGCGACTTCAGGGGTTGTCTCCTGTCCCTGAGAGACCTGTCTTATCCTCTATCCCCTCTCACCCAGCTGCCGGGCAACCCCCATCCTTTCAACCTTCCCTGCAATACTTGGAAACCTTGTCAGTTTCTCTACCTTATTTTTACAAAGCTGTGTTTCTGAAGCCTCCTCTTTCCAAATGACAGGAAGGCACACATATGTTGCAGCTTATGCTTCTATTTAGAGTTGGGGATTTGAAAAGAGAGTGTACACACACCTGGACAAGCATTTGTGTGCATGCTCATGTGGGCTTGTAGGTGTGAACATGCGTGTGCCTGTGAATGTGCTTGCACGAACTCACATGGTTGTGTATTTACCCATGTTCATAGGCATGTGAGCTTCTGAATGACTGCCTGAGCACGTAGATGGGTATGTGCACATGCATGTGGGCCCATGACCGTGTGTGTGTGTATGTGTGTGTGTGTGGTGTGGTAGGATATATTTCATGTGCGTCTCAGGCTGTGTGCATGTTTGCACATGTGTGCTTTTGTGTATCTGTGTGCATATGGTGTAAGCTTGCCTCTCTTCATGCCCTAGGAGGCATGAAGGAAAGTGCAAACCACAAGGAAGAAAGGAATAATCTGCATAATTTAGCCTTTGATCTTGGGCCACCCCCAATCCTCCCTTGTTCTCACTCCAGCTGCCCAACTATTTCCCCAGCCCTGTGGAGCCCATCTTTGAGTTTGTCTTATAGAAGCCTCAGCCTCTCCTTGCCACCACACCAGAGGAACAGGGCTAGACAAGGATAATGATCATTTATTGAGTACCTATGGTGCACCAGGCACCTGTAGCAGATGCTTCACATACACTCTCAAATCTGCCCAGGAATCCCACAAAGTATAACAATTGTTCCCATTTGATGTTTGAGGAAGCTGAGGATCGGGGGATTAAACCATTTGCCTAAGTGGTGGAGATAGAATTCGAACTCAAGACTGTGTAGGCAAGGAGCCTACACTCTTTCCCCTCCACAAAGTTGTCTTCTGGGAGCATGCCCATCCACCTCCGAGCTCCTGGGGAGGGAGTTGTCCTGGGAGACACAGATGTGTGGGGAAAGGGAGTGCAAGTGGGAATCAGTAGGGCGTGCAAAAGGCTGCACTTCCTTAGTCTTCATAAGGAGGGCAGAATAGAGAAATCCCTGGTGTGCAAATGGTCCACAGATAGAGCAGGGAGAGCAAGGGATGGACCAAGAGCTGAAACAGCCAAGATGAAAAAAACATCATTTTTGCCACCCCTAGCTTCAGGATCCTAACTAGGCTACATCACATCTCTCTGTTTTCTTGACTGGGAAATATGTCTGGAGACGGGTTTTAGAGGGTTTTTATAAGCTCTTGCTAAAACTAGCATTTGTTGGGGCACCTGAATGGCTCAGTCGTTAAGTGTCTGCCTTCGGCTCAGGTCATGGTCTCAGGGTCCTGGGATCAAGCCCTGCATCGGGTTCCCTGCTCTGTGGGAAGCCTGCTTTTCCCTCTCCCACTCCCCCTGCTTGTGTTCCCTCTCTCAGTGTGTCTCTCTCTGTCAAATAAATAAATAAAATCTTTTAAAAAAATAAAAAATAAATAAAACTAGCATTTGTTGATCTACTGTGCTAAGTCATGCAACCCCACAATCAATCTGTAAAATAGTTATACTGTTGTTCCCATTTTACAGATGAGGATACCAAGGCTTTGAGAGGATACATTCCTTGCCCAAGTGGCAGAGCAGGACACAAACCTGGGGGCTGTCTGGCCCCCAAAACTCTACTAGGCTTCCATGTTTTAAAGTTTAAAACAAACAGTACATAACAGGGTGCCTGGGTGGCTCAGTCGTTAAGCGTCTGCCTTCGGCTCAGGTCATGATCCCAGGGTCCTGGGATTGAGTCCCGCATCGGGCTCCCTGCTCCGCAGGAAGCCTGCTTCTCTCTCGCCCACTCCCCCTGCTTGTGTTCCCTCTCTCACTGTGTCTCTCTCTGTCAAATAAATAAATAAAATCTTTTTTAAAAAATTTAAAAATAAAGTTTAAAACAAACAGTATATAAAATACCGGAGACATAGTAGGCACTCAACAAAGGGTAGCTAATAATAATGATGATGATGAAGATGGAGGAGGAGGAGGAGGAAGAAGAAGAAAGGGTGTTTTGCTGAGAGTTGAGGTGGCATTCAATTCCTCAGGTGTCAAAATTTCTGGAAAAATCCCCCACCGTTAGTGATCATTTTCAGAACAAAAAGCTGCTTTCCGTAGAGAGGGCAAGTGATAACAGTTCCTGTGGCAGCCAGGCCAGACTCAAAGCCCAGCCACCACTTTGCAGCTCTGTGGCCCTGAGTACCCTAACCTCCCTGGCCATTATTTCCTTATCTATAATGTGAGGATAATAATAGCCCCACCTGGTTCCCCAAACAGTTAAACGTAAAGATAGTAATTGACCCAGTAATCCCACTCCTAGATGTTTACCCAAGAGAAAGGAAAACAGATGTCCACACAAAAACTTGTACCCAAATGTTTACAGTGGCATTATTCACTCACAGCTAAAAAGTGGAAACAGCCCAAATCTCCATCAGCCGGTGAAAGGATAAGCAAAGTGTGGTTTACCCATATAATGACTAGTATTCAGCAGTAAAAGGGAGTGAAGTACCCATATGAGTTACAACGTGAGTACAACGTGAATGATCCTTGGAAACATAATACTAAGTGGAAGAAGCCAGTCACAAAAGACCACATAGTGTCTGATTCCCTTTATGTGAGATGTCCAGAATAGGTAGACACATCAGGAAGATGGAGAATGGCTGCTAATGAGTAGTGGGATGTCTTTTTTGGGGTGACAAAAATATTCTGGAATTAGAGTCGTGAAGAGTACACAACTTTGTGACTATACCAAAAAAACACTGAATCGTATACTTTAAAAGAACGAATTTTGTGGCATGTGAATCAATCCCATCTCAATCAAAAACATAATTTGGGTTTTTGTGACGCTTAAATGAGATCATTTAGGTAAATCCCTTAGCACAGAGCCTGCCTTGCAGTAAGCACTCATCTGATGCTACATAATTCAAATAAATGCTAGCTACTATGACCAATATTTTCATTATGAGACTAGCTGGTGATTTTAGTTCCTTAGCCTCCCAGAGCTTCAGACTTCTCACCTGCAAACAGGAGTAATAACACTTTAATTAGTTAAGGTTTCTTAGTCTAGGCAACAGAAACCTACTCGGGCTCGTGAGTAAAAAAGGAATTTATTGGAAGGCTGCAGTGCTTAGAGGAAAGGACAAAGAACCAGGCTCAGAAAGAAAAGGTCCAAGGGGCAGAATCTAAAGAAGAGGAACTGAGAGGCTCTGGACTTCCTGGTGAAGAATGTGCTCCAGATTCAGGCTATTGGGGTTCAAACCTAGCTCTGCCCAGAAAGCTTTGTGTGGCTTTGCTTTGTTGCTTCAGTCTGTTCATCTGCTAGACAGGGAAGATAGGGAGTATACTGAGGATTAAATGAATTCATGTCTGTACACCTATAATAGTGTCTTGCACTCAAAACTCTCACTAATATTATTCTTGAGAGGGCCTTGTTGCTGGGCTGATTCAACTACTGTGATTCTTTTTTTTTTTTTTTTTTAAGATTTTATTTATTTATTTGACAGAGAGAGACACAGCGAAGAGGGAATACAAGCAGGGGGAATGGGAGAGGGAGAAGCAGGCTTCCCGCGGAGCAGGGAGCCCGATGCGGGGCTCGATCCCAGGACCCTGGGATCATGACCTGAGCCGAAGGCAGACGCTTAACGACTGAGCCACCCAGGCGCCCCAACTACTGCGATTCTTCTCAGCTGCTGGCTATTCTCTACCTGGGCGCTCTGGATTTCTCATTACCATTGCAATATGGATTTGGGACGGATTGCAAAAGGCCTTGAAGAATGTCATGTTTAAGTCATCTGTACTTTATTCTGAGAAACAAGCAGGGTGCACCATCTCCTGAAAACCCCATGGCATTTTCAGAGTCCTTGCAGACAATAATCCACATTCCCCAAGCCTCCCAGCTGCGTGACCATGAGCCTCAGCTTCCTGTGCATAAAAGGTGGTCACATTTTAGGTTCTGCAGGGCTTAAATGAAATAGTATTTGCAAAGTGCTTAGAACAGTGTCTGGCCCAAGGTAAAAGCTCAATAAATTGTAGCAGTTATAATAAATAAAATGAAGTTCAAGAGCCCCACCTCATGATGTTGATAGGAGAATCAGTTGGAATCGAAGAGGCTGGGACACGAGGCTGTGTCCCAGAAAGAGGTGTCCTTGATTGTAATCACTGCTGGTAATAAGACACGCCTTTGGTCTAAGTCTTACTCTTTTCTGTGAAATAAAGTAACATGAAGGGTACACATTTAATAATAAGATGGAGCCTGATCTCAGAAACATTAAAATATGAAAAGGGTGTGTCTTCGAATTTGACGAAATAAAGTATTGATCATTTAATGCTTCACATAATTAAAGAATGTTTTCCTAGAGTCTATTACCAGTTTCCCAAAACTTAGAACACTATATTGCTTACTTAATGCTAAAAGGGCACTAAGCATAATTTAATCTTTCCTTGAAACTTTTGAATTTCCTTGAAGGCAAGATCAGCAATTTCAAAATACACTTCTAGATCCTCCAGCTCAATGGTTCTCAACCCTGACTACACATTAGCATCCCCCTGAGAGCTTTTAAAAAATACTGTTGCCTGGGTCCCATTTCAGACCAGTTAAATCTGAGTCCCTGGGGGAGGAGCCTGAGCACTAGAATTTTTGAAGTTCTCCCCAGTAATTCTGACGTCCATAGTGTCTGAGAACGGTTCCTCCTGGCAGCTGCTGAGCCCCCCAAGGGTGCCATCTGTATCTGCAGATGAGGCTGAAGAGGTCTGTAGAGGCTGGGTCATGGAGGGTTTCATACACGTGTAACGAAACAGCCCGCAAATCTAGGGGCTTAAAGCAATGATTTCTTATATCTCCGGATTCTGTGGGTTGGCTGGGCATTTCTTCCGCAAGCCTCACCTGTGCTCCCTCATGCAGCTGCATTCATTTGGGGGGTTGGCTGGAGGCCGGCCTAGCCGGAACAGCTGGACATCTTTCAACGTGGTCTTTCATTCTTGATATCTTCTCGGCACGGTGCTCTCAGGATGGTATTCAAAGGGCGGGGCGGGGGAAGCTGGTAGAAGCTGCCAGGTTTTTTAAGGTCTGGCCTTGGGAGTCATGTAATGTTACTTCTGCCTCCTTTCATTGGCCAGAGCAATTCACAAGGCCAGCACAGATTCGAGCACTGCGAAACATAGACTCTGCCTCTTCATAGGAGGCATGGCAAAATCACATTACAAAGGAGTTCGCATTCAGTGGGATGAATTTGTGGTCCTATTTTGCAGTCTGTCACACAGATGGAAGAGGCTGAAGCCTGTCCTAAAGCAGGGGCAGTAGATAGAAGTGAATTCATTCATTCACTCAGTCAGGTAGTCATGCATTTGATCAATATTTATTTATTTATTAAAGATTTTATTTATTTATTCATGAGAGACAGAGAGAGAGAGAGAAGCAGAGGGAGAAGCAGGCTCCCAAGGAGCAGGGAGCCCGATGCGGGACTCGATCTCAGGACTCTGGGATCATGACCTGAGCCGAAGGCAGACGCTTAACCGTCTGAGCCACCCAGGCGCCCTCAATCAATATTTATTGAACACTGCCTGTCTACCAGGCACTTTTCTAGGCATTAGGGAGACAGCTGTAACTGACATGGCCGAGTACTGCTCTTGTGGAGCTTACAATCTATGTAGAGAGGCATACAATCAAACACAAATCAGTGTACCATATAACGTGAAATTCAAAAGTGCTAAGAAGAAACGTAAAGCAGGATAAGGGATTAGAGAGGGCTATTCTAGATGGACTGGTTAAGGAAGGCCTCTTTGGATAAGTGAAAACAGCAGAAACCTGAATGAAGTGAACCATACAGATGTTTAGAGATTGGGAGGAAAACAGTAAGTGCAAAGGCCCTGAAGCAGCAACATGCTTCATGTTTGAGAAACAGCAAGGAGTTCAATGTGGCTGGGGCCCAGTGGGTGAGGGAGAGAGGGAAAAATGAGGTAGGAGAGGCAGGCAGGGCCCAGACTGTGTGGGACTTTGCAGAGCACGATAAGGACTTGGGATTTTTATTTCAGCTGTAGGGGAAGAAGCCATTGGGCGATTGTATACAAGATTGAGCTTTGTTTCCAAAGGCTCATTCTGGCTACTGGGTTGGAAGAGACTGAAAGCAGGGGGAGCCAACTGAAAGGTTATTGCTTGGACAGTAGTTGGAGTGGGGAAAGTGGTATGTTTTGAAGGCACAGCCAATAGAATTTCCTGAAATATTGGATATGGGTCTGGGAGAAGGAGAGATTAAGAAGTCCAAAGCCATTGGCTTGAGCAACTGGGTGAATTGTGGTGCTCTTTACCGAGATAAGGAACTGATGGGTTCAGATGGATCAAAAGTTTGGTTTTAGTTATGTTAAGTTTGAGATGCCTTTTAGACCTGAGTAAGCAGTTAGCCATTGAGTCTGAAGTCCAGGTTGGAGTTCTAGATATTCAGAAACCCCAGTATTATCAAGGGCTACATCAAATCTTGAGACTGGATGGATCACTTAGGGAAAGAGTTTGACAGTGAGGAGATCTGAAGACTGAGTTCCGAGGCACTGCAACATTCAGAGGTTGGACTAAAGGGGGAGGATCCAGCCCTGGGAGACCAGAGACCAAGAAGGAGGGGCCAGTGAGGTGGAAGATAAGGAGAGGGTGTGGAATCCTGGAAGTCTAGGAAGAGAATGCTTCTAGAGAGAGTGGGATCAAGTGTTGAGTGCTGCTGAGGAGACAGGTAAGCTGAGGTAGAGAAAGAACAAACCATTTGGATTTGGCAACATGGAAGCCGCTGGTGATCTGAAGATTAAATGGAGCAGAGTGGAGGGGTTTGATCAGGGAATTAGGATAATTGCAGAGAAATGAGGCTCTGGGTGTGTGCATTTAGCTGAAAGTACAGAGTATTTCTCTGTTGTGGAAATAATTTACTAGAAAGGGAAAATTATCAGTGATGTGGGAGAAAGGGGGACAACTGCAGGATCAAAGGGCATGTGATCCAGGGGACATGGGGAGGAGTTGGCCTCAGGGAGCAGGGGGGACTGTTCTGCCATTGTGTCCGGAGTGGAAGCCGACCGAGCACACGGGCTCGATGCAGGTAGATGGGAAGGCTTGACAGAAGGGTGTGGAGAGAGTCAGGAGGCGTTTGGAAAGCAGCAGAGGAATGAAAGCACTCCCTCAGGATTTAATGCGTCTCCCAGTGAGACCGTCTCTTACCAACAACCTCTCCCAGCACCCCATCTGTGTCAGGCCTGGCGCCAGGTGGAGGGGCTTGGGGATGACTCACCCGGTTGCGCCTGCTGATGAGAAGTTCACAGTCTAAGAAGGGAGACAGACCTGTAAACGGACAACTTCAATACAATGTGCTAATAATAAAGACGTGTACAAAGTGTTTTGAGAACAAAGAGGGAGTGAGTAACTCTGCCTGGAGGGGTCAGAAAAGGCTTCACAGAGGTGAAATTTAAATTAGGCTTCCAGGAGGAGGAGAACATTGTCAGGCTGGCTGGAAGAGGAAGGTCTTTCAAGGTGGAAAGAACGGCACACACGAGAAAGCCTCAGAGATGAGAAAGATCTATTCCCGCCTTTCTCACTTTCCACCTGTCTCTGCTCCCCTCCGCTTTCCCGAGCTGTTGTTTCTCAGGCTTGCTTAGTTCAAGAGGAAATTTTTCTTTTTGGAAAGTTTAATAAACTTCCGTTCAGCCTGTACTGAGTCATGACAAAGGTGTGTTTCACACTTAAACAAACGTCTCAGATGTTATTTTTTGCACTTGAAGAACAAGCTATTTTTAAAGAAATCCAAACTCTCTGGGACTCAGGAAGGATGAGTTCTGTGACCTGTTTTTAAGAAGTGAGCTTTGGAAAGGGACGTAGTGACCAGCAGGGGCAGACACAGAAGACCTGGCAATTCTTCCCTTTAAATGTTTCAGTGAGCCAGTAAGTAGTTTCACCTTACTAAGTTGCTCATTTTATCTTGGCTCTCTGGTCTTCTAGAAAGCTCTTGGGGAGCATGCAACAATTACCCAATAACAGAATGAGGGAAGATGAGGTCAGCACTCTCCCAGAGGTGGACTGAGATAGTGGCAGAGAGGACAGAGAGAAGGGGGTGGGTTTGAGAGGGGTTTAAACTGTGCGATGAACAAGGGGAAAAGGCATTTCCCCGTGTTCCAGAAGTGTCGCTGTACCCATCTGTGTAGCTTGCCTCCTCCCTGGATGGCCCGTCAGTTCCTTCCCTCCCAGAACATGCATTGCATTCCCCCATGGAGTCTAGTCTCTACTCCCTTGAATCAGGTCTGGCCTGTGACTACTTTGACCGACTGAACACAGGGGAAGGGACACTGGGCGGGTCCCAGGACTAATCTTTAATAGTCTAGAAGAGCTATTGCTGTGAGAAGCCCAAGATATATAAAGAGGCTACGTAGGGGTAGTCCAGCTAACATTTTAGCTGAGCTCCCCGGCCAATAACCGTGTCAGGTGCCAAGTCCATGAGTGTGCCATCTTGGATGTTCAGCCCACTGAGCCTTCAGATGAATCCAGCCCCAGCTGACATCTGGGTACAAGCGCGTGAGTGATCCCAAGTGAGAACGGCCCAGCTGAGCCCAGTCAACCCACAGGACCATGAGAGACAATGATAAATTGTTTTAAGCCAGTAAATTTTAGGGTGGTTGTTACACAGAAAGAGCTAACCAGAGTGTCATATATTTTCATCAATCTTTGCTAACACTAGGCACCGTGCTAGATGCTTTTCATTTTAATGCTCATGACAACCTGGAGATAAGTATTATTGTTCTCCTTTTGGAACATGAAACGATGCTCAGAGATGTTTCAGAACCGGCTACATACCCCACTCCAGCAGGTGTCCCTTAAGTTCTACAGCTGGACACTTTCCTGTTAATGTACATCATCTCATTTCTCCCAACCCTGCCCCTCTTGAGCATGCTAGCTCAGACAGGGATGCTAGACCACCCGGGCTTTCAGCCCGAAACACCTGGCACTGCCTTTGTCCACTTGGTGGAAATGGAAGCAGCTCGGATCTTTGAGTCAGGAGACCTAGAGCTCAGTCCCAGTTCTGCTGCTCACTTGCTGTTTTACTTCAAGCAAATCACTTCCCCTCTCTGGGCTTTCATTTCCTTTTCTGAGATAAGGGGACCAGGCTAGAATTGGGCTGTTTCTAAAACCTGAGTAATATATTAATTTCTCCATTTAAAAAGCTTTTCTTTTTTTTTAAAGACATTTTATTTTGGGGGCACCTGGGTGGCTCAGTTGTCAAGCATCTGCCTTTGGCTCAGGTCATGATCCCAGGGTCCCGGGATCGAGCCCCGCATTGGGCTCCCTGCTCCGCGGGGAGCCTGCTTCTCCCTCTCCCACTCCCCCTGCTTGTGTTCCCTCTCTCGCTGTGTCTCTCTCTGTCAAATAAATAAATAAAATCTTAAAAAAAAAAAGATATTTTATTTTTCATTTGACAGAGAGAGAGAGAGAGAGAGAGTACAAGCAGGGGGAGTGGCAGGCAGAGGAAGAGGTAGAAGCAGGCTCCCTGCTCAGCAGGGAGCCCGATGTGGGGCTCGATCCCAGGACCCCGGGATCATGACCTGAGCCGAAGGCAGATGCTTAACGACTGAGCCACCCAGGCACCCCTAAAAAGCTTTTCTTATAAAAATTTCCAAATATAACCAGATGCAGAGAGCACAGTGAACCTTCATCTAGTTTCAACAATCATTTCTATTTTGTCATACTGTATTTAATCCATGGCTCCACCTTTTTTTTCCCTTACTGGAGCATGATGTCATATCATCTCACCCCTAAATTAGGGTTGCCAACTTAGTAAATGACAATACAGGACACTCAGTTAAACTGGATAACAATAAGTAATTTTTTAGTATGTTTTGTGCAACCTTGTATTTTATCTTGCAACCCTATCCTTTTCTTTTTTAAAGATTTTATTTATTTATTTGACAGAGAGAGACACAGCGAGAGAGGGAACACAAGCAGGGGGGGTGGGAGAGGGAGAAGCAGGCTTCCCGCGGAGCAGGAAGCCCAATGCAGGGCTCCATCTCAGGACCCTGGGATCATGACCTGAGCCGAAGGCAGACGCTTAACGACTGAGCCACCCAGGTGCCCCGCAACCCTATCTTAAATGCTTCAGTTTGCAGTTTTATTTTATTTTTTAAATTATTTTATTTATTTATTTGAGAGAGAGAGCACAGAGGGAGAGTGAGAGGGAGAATCAGACTGCCCGCCTGGCAGGGAGCCCGATGTGGGGCTAAATCCCAGGACCCTGAGACCATGACCTGAGCCAAAGGCAGACGCTCAACCAACTGAGCCATCCAGGTGCCCCAGTTTGCAGTTTTAAAAAGGAAGATTTTATTACACAACTACAAGGCCATGATAACACCTGAAAAAATCAACAATAATTCCTTACTGGCATTTAATATATAGTATACATCCAAATTTCCATGTTTGTCTAGAAAATGTCTTTTCACTGGTAGTCTGTCCAATTGGAGATATAAAGGAGGTCCATCATTGTATTTGGTTCTTAAAGCTCTTTTTTTTTAAAGTAATCTCTACACCCAATGTGGGGCTCGAATTTACAACCCTGAGATCAACAGTCCTATGCTCCACTGACTGAGCCAGCCAGGTGCTCCTGTTAAAACTCTTAAAAGTCACTTGTAATCTAGAACAATCCCTTCTTCCTCCCTTTCCTAACCCCCAGATTTTCTTTTTTCATGTTACTAACTTGTTGAAGTAACTGGGCCAGTTGTCTTGTAGAAGATCACCCGTTCTGAATTTTGCCGATTGTTTCTTTATGGTGTGTCATTACTTGTTCCTTTTGCCCCTTATTTCCTGCAGATAAGTTTTATTTAAAAGTTTCATTGGATTCAGACTAAACATTTTTGGCCCAAATAGAGATGCTGTGTATTTTAGAATGCACCTTACCAGGAGGCACAGAATGTATGTTCATGTAACTTTTAGTGATGCTAACATTTATCAGGGGATTCAGGGAGTGATACCCTTATTTCTTCATTGTAATTGTAATGTTCCCTATCAATCCTTGGCTCAAAAATTTTACCATCTATTGATGACCATTGCCTAAATCAGGTATATTATTAGGGTTTGCAAAATAGTGATGATCTAATTTTAGCATTCCTTCTGATTTATTAGCTGAAGTTCTTTTGTATAGAACTTTTTCTCATCCTCTGGGGGTATTTGGTTACCTGAAATTTAGTCCATAATAAAAGGCAGAATAAATGCTCAAATTTTATTTTTAAACAGAACCCTCCAGTTTTTATGAAATTTCCGAAAGAGAGTTGAATAGCAATGCCGAAGTTTCCAACTGAAATTTAAGATTATGTTTTTTTACTTAACTCCTTTGATACTATATTTGTATCACTTTTGTCCTAAAAATTTTGGATCTTAACAGCATTGATGTCATTACTAATATGTTTTAACCCATGATAGACATATTTTTTTTAAAGATTTTATTTATTTATTTATTTGAGAGAGAGAGAGAGAGAGAAACAGCATGAGAGGTGATAGGGTCAGAGGGAGAAGCAGACTCCCTGCTGAGCTGGGAGCCCGATGTGGGACTCGATCCCAGGACTCCGGGATCATGACCTGAGCCGAAGGCAGTCGCTTAACCAACTGAGCCACCCAGGCGCCCCATGATAGACATATTTTAAAGTAGCAATATTAATATCATTACTAAGACTATTGAGACTTTAAGATTTCTTTGTTGTTTTTTTTCCCTTTATCCTTAGCATATATCTCATTAACGATAGATAGTCAAAAATACTTTGTTTTAAGGTCAATTGGAGTGATTCTTTTTCCCTATGTGGTCTTGTTATCAACCTGATATAAAGTTATGTTCATATTTTGGCTTGTTTTTCATTTTAGAGATTAAAAAATTTATATAATTTAATGATTTAAATATTTACATGAATCATTTATGAGATTTCAAAGTGAAAGATATCTAACAAGTCTCATTCAGAGAAGCCTCACTTCCAATCTGTTCCCTTCCACTCTGTTCACTTTCTCCCCTATAGAAACCCTTTTAAAGCTTTCTATAGCCCAGCACTATTGACATTTTGGGCTGATGATCCTTTGGTATGGGGGGGGGGCGTTGATCCTGTGTATTTTTTTTTAAAGATTTTATTTATTTGACAGAGAGAAAGAGAGAGAGAGAGAGAGCACAAGCAGGGGGAATGGCAGGCAGAGGGAGAGGAAGAGGGAGAAGCAGGCTCTTGGCTGAGCAGAGACCCTGATGTGGGGCTCGAACCCAGGACCCTGGGATTATGACCTGAGCCGAAGGCAGACACTTAACCAACCGAGCCACCCAGGTGCCCTGATGATCCTGTGTATTGAAGGATGTTTGGCAGCATCCCCGGTCCCTACTTACTGGATGCCAGTTGTTACAACTAAAAATGTCTCTAGACCTTGTTAAATGTTTGTGTGTATAGGGGCCAAAATTACACCTCATTGAGAATCACCATCTTAGTTTATTTTGTTTATTTATTTTTAAAGATTTTATTTATTTATTTGACAGAGAGATAGAGAGCACAAGTAGGCAGAGAGGCAGGCAGAGGGAGAGGGAGCCTGATGTGGGGCTTGATCCTAGGACCCTGGGATCAGGACCTGAGCCGAAGGCAGCCGCTTAACCGATTGAGGCACCCAGGCGCCCTGAGAATCACCATTTTAAAGGGGACAGTTTGCTGGCTTGAAAATCTGACCCCTGATCTAAGATATCTGCATTTAGCGTTAAAATTGTCACTTTAGGCAGTCACTTTTGCACCAATATGAGCACTAAATTTGGGGTGCCAGGAATCATTTACAAGGCGGCTGTCCCAGTGATCCAGAATATACTTATTATTATTGGTAGATTGTAATTGAAACCTAGACACACATGTAGAAACTTTTCTTATAACTTGTGACCTCTATAAATGTGTCCACCAAGAGAACCAGACACCTCCGTACTTTCCCTGCTTTGTGATTTCTTAGGGCTTTCCTGCTGTCTGAAAGCTTTTGCTCTAAAAGTGTAGAAGCTTGCTTTTCAAACTGGGGTGGACAGGGTAGTAATTGAGAGCACCGAGTTGAATCCCAAGTCTCCAACTTATCGGCTCTGTGACGTAGTGCGAGTGACTTACCTTCTTGGAGCCTTAGTCTCTCCAATGATAAATGAAGACGAAAATTGTACCCACTTCATAGGATTGTTGCAAGGATTAGAGACACAATGCATGGTAAGTGCTTAATATACTGCCTGGTGTATAATAAGGGCTTAATAAATGTTGACTGTTAGTATAATTATCACCAGGGCTAGGTGGTGGTGTGCCAGGAAATACTCAGAGCCACAGGACAGATCAGGAGCATCTTCCTGAAGTGTGAATGTCTACTTGAGGAATTGGAAAAATGGGCTTTGAATTTTTCTCCTAAAGGGAAGTAATCAAAACTATTTGCCTATGGAAACAAACATGGGAATAGAAGGTACAGTTTGCATGGATTTTAGAGATAAAACATGAGACTTCAAAGAAATTTTGTGCTTGAGGCTGATGAACTTGGGCCTCATCCCCAGACCTTCAGAGAGGCTGTCTCCATCTCCCCTTGCTGTGAGACAGTTTTGGTGGGAGAGTTTCAGCAGCAGCTTTGGGCTGTTGTGCATTTTTGGCTGAGGAAAGTATCGGGGATATTAGAAGAAATCCTGTAAGAAGTGGGAACTTCCTGACCAGGAATCCCTGTTACCTTCTTGTCTTCTTTGGGGTTTGTTCCCTGAGGAAGGAGGATGGGAAAATTTTCTGGGTATTCACTCAGTAAATATTTATTAAGTGACTACTATATGCCTGGCAGGATTCAAAGGCATACAAGTAGAACAAATCAAACAGTCTGCCTACATGAAACTTTCAGCTTAGTGATCATTCAAAATCAGTAGCTATCAGCTATCAGTAGCCTCGATAAAGGAACTGAAATGGGGGACAGTAGGGGCAATGTGTTTGAGGTTTAGGGGAAAGATCTGGAAGTTACGGACAGTCCAGTAGCATGTGAGACATCCAGATAGAAATCCTGAGTAGGCCGTTGCATGAGAGTCTAGAGCCATAATTCTCACATGGGCCTTTTAGACATTTGTGGTGGAGTTTGGGTAGTCATAATGGCATTTCCTGGGGGGAATCCAGGAATGCCAGATGTCCCTCCCTGCATGAATAGTCCCGCATGACCTTTGAATGTCACACTGGACATTTATGTAGTGGAAAGTCTTCTGTGCAATGATCTGAGCCTAACAACTAACCCCAATTTTCATACAGAGACAAAATATATTCTAGTGTGATTTTACTATTCCAGGGAGGCAAATACTATGCAAGGTGAATGAAGATTATACCTTATTGTGCTCAAGACTCTACCAAGAGTTATTTACCATTTCCGAAAATCAGGTCACCAATAGTGATTCTGTTGCGGTATTCTAGTCTTCAACTGGTATCTGTAGCTATTGATCTTAGGTCAATGCTTCTCAACTGTAAGGTGCATGGGATCACCTTTGAATCTGTTTCTTTCCTCCCTCCCTTTCTTCCTCCCTTAGAATGGAAAAGATTATTTGGGCAATAGAATCTAAAGAATCTAGTAGGGAAAGGAGAGGCTGACATAACAGAGAATGGTGGATTAAAGAGTAAACTTCCTTAGAGGGTAGGAAAGGACATCCAGGCCCAGGAAAAAGACCTGGTCTTTGGTGAGAGGGCTGATTTTTGTAAAAGGAGGGAAGGAGGGAATGGCTGGAGATGCATAGGTGGATTTAGAAACATGATGGCAAGAAGTTGAAGGATGTCACATCCCCTGTGTCCTACCCTTCACCCACAGCATGACTAGCCACCTTTCTGTCTTCAGCTTCTTTCTGTAGAGCTGGCCTATGGTAGGGAGAGGGGTAGGGAAATGACGGATAAGGAGACCAGACTGAACTCTCTATTCCCAGGGCAACTGCTTTGAAAATAATATACAAGTAAGGTATTATTGCTATTTCTACTACGATAATATTGTTATTATTCCTCTAGATCAGCGCTAATAGGACTTTCTACAATGACAGAAATGTTTTATTTGTTTGTATTTTCAATTTAATTCAATTTTTTAAAAGATTTTTTTTTTTAAGATTTTAATTATTTATTTGACAGAGAGAGGCACAGTGAGAGACGGAACACAAGCTGGGGGAGTGGGAGAAGGAGAAGCAGGCTTCCCACAGAGCAGGGAGCCCGATGCGGGGCTCAATCCCAGGACCCTGGGACCATGACCTGAGCCGAAGGCAGACGCTTAATGACTGAGCCACCCAGGCGCCCCAAGATTTTGTTTTTAAGTAATCTCTCCACCCAATGTGGGGCTCGAACTTACAACACTGAGATCAAGAGTCACATGCTTGGGGTGCCTAGGTGGCTCGGTCAGTTGAACATCTGACTTCAGCTCAGGAGCCCCACTCAGGCTCCGTGCTCAGTGGGGAGTCTGCTTGTCCCTTTCCTTCTGCCCTCCCTCCGCCTGCCCCCCCCATGCTCTTTCTCTCAAATAAGTAAATAAAATCTTTAAAAAAAGAAGAGTTGCATGCTCTACTAAGTCAGCCAGGTGCCCCTATTTAATTTTCATTTATTTAAATTTAAATAGCCACATGTGGCTAGTATCTCTTGTATCAGAGAGTATAGTGTTGCATGTTTTCTGCCTCTTTCTCAGTGTGGTTCTTCAAAGATGACCACCCTCTATAGAGGGCAGTAGCGCTGGGGACCAAGAGCCCTGGGCTAGAAGTCAGACCAGAGTTCAATTTCAGCTGTGCCCTTTCCTGGCTTGGTGACTCTGGGCAATTCACTTCCTTATCTGGGCTTCAATTTCCTCTGTTTTCTTCTCTTCAGTGGGGAGATGTGAAGGTCCAAAGAGCTAAGGGAGGTCAGGCACCAGGAACTGGGAAGGGCTGCCCACTGCTCTCACAAGTTACCAATCCAACTCCTTTTACCAAGCACCTTTTTAAAAAAAAAAAAAGAAAGAAAGATTTTTAAAATTTATTTGACAGAGAGAGAGAGCACAAGCAGGCAGAGCTGTAGGCAGAGGGAGAAGCAGACTCCCCACCGAGTGGAGAGCCTGACGCGGGGCTCTCGATCCCAGGACTCTGAGATCATGACCTAAGCCAGAGGCAGACACTTAACTGACTGAGCTACCCAGGCGTCCCTACCAAGCACCTTTTGTAAAAATGGCAGAGTGACGTGCCAAGTGTATGTTCCAAAGATGCCTCTTCAGAGAGCCTTTGAGAAGCCCATCTATCCCCCTCTGTTGGCTGCTCCCTTCTCTGTGGGCCATTCAGTGTTATTTGAGCAATGTACATTGACGTCTAGGGCCATAGGGGTAGGGCAGTGTAGCTGTTTTCTTGCTTTTGTATCTACTAGCAGGTAGTAGGTTCTCGGTAAATATTTGTGTAATGAATGGATGAAACAACAAGTGCTCGTATTTGAATTTAGGTGTGATTTTAAAGCTCATCGAGTTCTATAACTTTACAATATCTAGTACCTTACCATATTTATAACTGGAAATACTGGAAAAAGACCCAGATACCCAACATAGGGTCTTGGTTTAATTAAATGATTCTTAAGACACGTTATGCAAGAGAGTGTTCGGTAACATAAAAAGAGGTGTATTTACTTTATATTGTTAAGTAAAAAAAATCAAAACTGAAGGTATACTATAATCTCCCTTTGTAAAAGTTATATATATTTATATGCACAGGGCAAATTTGGAGCAATAAATGTAATATTAATATTATATGTAATTAATATGAATATGATTACTATCACTAGGTGGGATTATGAGGTAAAAACACTTTTTTTCTAAAACATCTATTTGATTTAAAAAAATGTATCTAATATATCCAGAAAAAGCAAAAATATAGAGACAGAATAGATTAGTGGTTGCCTGTGGCTGGGAGTGGGAATGGGATTAACAGTAAATGGGTCTGAGGGATTTTATGGGGCATCCATAAATGTTCTAAAACTGACATACTGATGTTGCATCGCTTGGTAACATTACTAAAAATCCTTGATCTGTGCTCTTGAAATGCATGAGTTTTAGGATATGTAAACATACCTCAATAACATTTAAAAATGTGTTATATATATATTTATTTTAGTTATATATATGATTCTTAAATAATTAAAGCAATGCAGAAGTATTCAAAGTGCCCATCCCCACCCCTAGCTCTACTTTCGAGGAATAACAGTAGTAGTTGGTGTTTAACCCTTTCTAGCCTTTTTCTATGCAAAATCCAAGTATAACACACACATCATAGACATGTAATTTTTGGCAGTTTTCTTCTCTCTCTGGACATATACTGTAGGACATGAAAAAGTTAGTGGTAACTGCCCTGGGATGTGGGATTAGGGGTAGAGGGAGTAGAGTGAGAGGCACACTTGAAATTTTTAGTTTCTTTACTTTTATATCATTTGCATGTTTTTTGGTCAGGAATGTTTGGAGTTATAAACCCAATAAAGATATTGAAATAAGTGACACCAATGAATGTTTAATGCTCTGCAGTCTACCTACTTAAAACAATTTAGAAATTGAGCTAATGCCAGGCACTATACTGAGTGCCTGAGATATACTGCCTCATTGAATCCTTATAACGAGGTATGCAGTATTATGGTCCCACTTGACAGATGAGTTATCTAAGACCTAGAGAGACTGATTTTCCAAGGTCACACAGCTAGTGTGCACAGAACCCAGACCTTTACACAGCAGCGGCTCTTCTCCTCCAAGCAGATTCATGTTCTTCTTGGAAAGCCCAGCTTTAATGACTTCATTGCCTGTGTATGTGCAGTCCTCCCTGTGCAGTCCTCCCTAACCCAATCAAGTCCTCAAGGTGCTTACAGTCCAGGGATGTGACAAACAATTACAATCTAGTGCTATAAGAGTACATGGTTTAATGAGCTGTATGCAAAGCGCAGGAATTTAGACAATGTGTCTGAAGCAGCCAAAGAAGTTTTGGGAGAATACATTCCGAGTTGACTAAGAACCCCGAGGAGTCTTCCAGGAGGGTAAAGAAAGGTGAGGGTGATAGGAGGTGGGGACAGGGTGTAGAAAGGGATTTAGGGCCTAGCTCCTGGCTCAGGCAGCTCAGAAGTGTTACAGGCTCTGGCAACTACAGTGCTGAAGTTCAGTGTAGCTAGAGGGTCAAGTTGGCCAGAAGGAGGGGCAAAGGGAAGGGCATGCACCTTGAAACTTAAGGCCAGATCACCAAAACTTTTTAGAGTTAGAGTATTCAAACTTTATCTTGCAAATGAAGCAGAGCTGTTAAAACATTTGAATCTGGCATGTTACAAAACTGGGAAGAGGCCCAGAAGGGGTTGTTATGGGAGATCCCTCCTGGACCTCCAGCTCTCCAAATCCTACTGCTGGGTGGTCTGGTTGTTTCCCACCCCAGGCTGGGAATTCCCTTAGGGCAAGGACCTTGTCTCATTCACTTGTGCAGCCTAACACCCAGCACAGCACCTGGCATGCAGCAGATACTCAGTAAGGGGCCGAACTGGCTGGCAGAATGCTGTACCAAAAAAGTAAAACTTAATTTCTTCCTTAGCACTGCCCAGACAGGTGTTCAGCCAAAATCTGACACAACAACAATGAGGTCAGAGAGGTCCTGGCCTCAAACTCAATCCCAGGTAGGTCCATTGGGTGGGAAAAGGAGAGGTGGTTGCTGATTAAGCTGCAACTTCTGTTCCGTGCCTGCTATGTGCTGAGAGAATTCACACCTATTGTCTTTTTGCATCTCTCCAACAGCTTCTAAATCGGAATTATTGTCCTAGTTTCCCTACCATAAAACTGACGATCAGAATGGTTCTCTAATTTGGTCAAGGTCACACAGCTGGTAAGTGTAGCAGGGGCGGAGGCTGGGAGAGAACCTCTTACCAAGTCAAAGCCCACTGGCCTCTCCGTCCTCCACCTGGGGAGGCGTTGAGCAGCCTACTCCGCTGCTTAGCCTCTGGGGCTGGGGGGGGGGCCACTCTCCACTGGGGCGCGGGGCCGGAGAGGCCGGCTCGCAGTGGCATCCGGGAGCCGCTCCCAGATTCGGAAGTTACGAAGTTTCCGTGCATTTCGCTTGCCTCTCTGCGCAGCTCGTCCCCGCTCCGCAGCAGTTACGCTGTTAGCGCAGCGGGGCTCAGGTGCTGCAGCGGGCGGGGGCCCGGCGCCGGGAGAAAGGCGGGGACGCAGCTTACGTAAGCGTCCGCTCGCAGGTGCATGCGGCCTCCACCAGCGTGTGGTCCCTGCGCGCTCCCAGGTGCGCAGTTGGCGCAGGCGGCGGCGCGGCCCGGCGCCGGCGGGCGCCGGCCGGCGCTCTCAGGTACGGCAGAGCGCGCGTGGAGGGGGCGCGCGGCGAGCGAGGGGGCGGGCTTTCCGTTCCCCAGCAGCCGCGGGCCCGCCCCCCGTATCGGCCAATGGGCGCGCTGGGCGGTGTCACGTGCTCGCCGCCGCCGCCGCCGCCGCCGCCGAAGCGGAGACCGGAGCCGCGAGCGCCACCAGGGCAGCAGCCGCCGCAGCCGCCGCCGCTGGGCTGAGGAGCCGGAGACGCGGGCGGACGAGGTGGCGGCGGCGGCGGAGCGGGAGCGGGGACCGGGCGCGGGCAGAGCGCGGCGGTGCGGGTAGGCTGCGGCGGCGGGGTAGGCGCCTGCGCGGCGGGCCGTCCCGGGCGGGCGGCGGTTGAGGCGGCGGTTGAGGCGGTTGGCGGAGCCGGCCCGGGCCCCGCATTGTTTGTTGTGCGTCCTTAGCAGCGGCGGCGGCGGCCCCGGCGGCCCCGGCGGAGAACAGGGAGCAATCCCGGCCCCCGTGGCTCTGGCATTGTGGCCGCCGCTGCGGTGCCCCGGCCGCTTCGGGCAAGGGCAGCGGGCAGCCTTCCTCACCTTCGGGGGGACGGGGTCCCGGCCCCGAGTGAGGGGAGGGCGTGGGCAGCGTGGGGGGACCCGGCGCCCGGGGTCTCGGTAGGATGGAGGGCGAGGGGCTCCGGGCAGGTGTTGGAGGACATTGGGGGCAGGGGCTGGGAGCGAGGCTTGGGGGGCTGGCGGAGGGTGTGGGCAGACTTGGGGGAGAATGAAGGGTGGAGGGATCCGGCCCAACGGAGCGGGAGGGCCTTCGGGCAGGTTCGGGGGCCCAGTGGGGCCAGGGCGAGTGCGAGAGGGATGGAGGACATTCAGGCGGGTGGGGGGCAGTCTGGGGGGGTTCGGGAGGGTGTGAGGGAGGCTTTGGGGAGGGTAGAGGCGAGCGTGATGGGAATGGAAGGAGGAAATTAGGGACTCGAGGGAGGAGTGGAAGAAGCGGATGTCCCGGTCGGGGCTGCGTGTTAGGGGCAGGGAGTGGGGGCAGATTTAAGGAAGGCCACCGGACAAATGTGAAGGGAAATGTGGAGGAAGATGTGCAGGTAGGGGGAAGTGTGGTGGGGAGAGAGGGACGGAGGTGTCTAGGGGTCGCTGGAGTGATGGTGAGGGAAATGGAGGTTTGCAGGGAGGTGTGTGTGAGGGTAGGCCCAGAGGCTTCAGGAGACCTGTGAAGGATGTGAGGACTGTGTCTGGTCAGGAGGTGTGTAGGGAAGACAAGAAGGAAGCAGGAGAGTGTTGAGGCTGGACACGTGGGACATGCGAAGGGAGGGCATGTTGTTGGAGGGGGGGAGAAGACAGGTGTCTCACTGGTGAGTGGTGCTCAGGGGAGAACAGTATGGGGGGGGGGGGGGAAGGTGATTGGAGCAGGGCCAGAGTTTGAGAGAAGTGAGGACAGTGGAGTAGGATGACGGGGATGGACAGGAGGTATGCAGGGTATTTAACGGGTAGCAGATGTGAGTGAAATGGAGAGTGTTCTTGTGGGAAGTATAGATGTAGGTAGGGGAAGTAAAAATGTAGGTGGGGAAGCAGCAAGATAGGAAACTTTGGGGTTGGGGAGACACTGCAGAGGACAGGTGGAGTGGAGTATGTGTGAGGTAGAGGGCCAAAGGTGTAGGGGGTGAGGGAAATGTTCTTGGAGTGGCAGGTGAAGTATGAAAACAGATGGAAGGAAATGTTTTGGGGGCAGAAGTGTGGAGGGAAGTTAGGGAGAAGAAGGGGTGGGGGGGTGGTATGTGTGTGAAGGGAAATCAGTAGAGGGAGGTAGGAGGGGATAGGTTGGAAGGGGAAGGATGCAGGTCTGGAGTACATACAGTGTGTAGAGGGAGGGAAGCATAGCTTGGGGGTGCTAGATTTTGTCTGGTAGAGAAGTGGATGGGCAGGAAAGAGAGGGAAGAATGGGGGGAAAACAGGATATTTTTGGGTAGAGGACGTAGAAGAATGCATAGTATATAATGGGGTAAAAGAAGGGCAAGGTAGGGAGGTGTGTGGATGTGTCTGTGACTAGAAAGGGATAGGTTGTGTATTGGATTGGGGCGGTGGTAGGGGAAGCACGTTGTCCAGGTTTAGGGGCAGGAAATGACTATTCAGGTTTGAGAGAGTTAGGAAAACAGGTTGCTTAAAAGAGAATGGAAGGAACAGGAGCAGGGTGCTGAAGAGTGGGGAGAGACTGGAAAACTTTGAGTCTTGAGAGATTAAAGGGGTTCAAAAATTTTAGGTCACTGGAAATAAAAGAGAAGGCAGAGTGCAGAAGTTGAAAAAACAAAAACCAAAACAAAACAAAAGAGAGGGGATTACATTCTGTATGTAGAACTGAAGAATGTGTGTAGTGTGTGTATGTGGATCCTGGAATGATATTAATGAAAAATGGAGGACATTAAACCCTGTACATATTTGGAAGTTCATGCCTTTAGGATCAGAAAAATCAAGAAGCCCGATTTTAGTTCCAGAACTCTGTGAATGGGGAAGGGGTAAGGGAGAGCTGAGTAGTACACACTCCCAAGTTTGGAGGAGGTATGTGGTGGGATATTGTCCTAGTGCATTGCACTGACAAATGTGCAGATGGAAGAGCCATACAGGGTTGTGTGGAGTGCACCACAAGTGAATAGAAATAGGATTGCAGCAGGTGCAGGGCAGATGCCTTTGTGAAGATAACTGCGAGAGAGCAGGGCCCAGTGTCTGTAGCATTCGAAGGCTGTATCAGGGAGGAAGGGATACCTTGGTGCAGTGTCTCAGCTACCCTGGTGCTTTCTGGGTAATGGGGCAGTTTTCAGGCTTTGAGTGATGTAATATCTGAGTCCCATGCTAGAGGCAGACAGAGGTAATGTACATCCAGCTCCTAAAAGTGGCAGGAATGGAGATCTGCGATTCTTTAACTCTCTTTCAAGGTTGCAAATAACTGATCCTAGGTTGTTGGCTTTTTCTGCCAAATAGTTCAAGTAAAATTTGGTTGGAGGCTTTTGGATTTTCTGGTATTTTGATTTGAGTTAGTGAGTGTAGTGTTAGCTTTATTGAGGAAAGACTTTTGGGGTTGTGTGGACATACAGCCAATCAGCTTGCCAGACACAGGAAATAACCTTCAGGGGTTTGAGCACAGATATTTCAGTGCAGGTCTCATTCAGTGTTCTGTGGCTTGTGTTAGATTCTTTGGGATTTGGAAGGATTAAGGAAACTGCTTTGAGACTGCCTTAGTAAGCAGGGTTTTCTAGAATCTTGGAAAAACGATTTCCCTTTTGACAGTTGAAAATTCAGTCTTGTCAGATTTTGCAAAAAAATTATTTCATCATGTTGCAGAAATAACTTCAATTATCACTTTGTGGGTTTCATGTAGTGTGTAATGTAGTACCTAGTATGATTTCAAATAAAAGGTCTGCTTTGATACCTTGGGAAGCTTTCTGGTTTGATTAGTTTTCTCCTTTTGTCAGTTTAGGAAGTATCTTAATGCGGCCATTGTAAGTTCAAATAATAAGTTTGAGTGGAAGTGGGAATCTTGCCTAAACATAATGAGGGCTTAGCAGAACAACACATTTTAAGTAATCTGAATCTGTAAATATAAATATTTAAAAAATAAACTGGGAGCTAATCATTTTTAAAATCCAAATTTAGGGGCTCCCGGGTGGCTCAGATGGTTAAGCATCTGCCTTTGGCTCAGGTCATGATCCCAGGGTCCTGGGATGGAGCCCCACGTCGGGCTCCCCGCTTAGTGGGGAGCCTTCTTGTTCCTCTCCCTCTGCCATTCCCTCCACTTGTGCTCTCTGGCTCTCTCTGTCAAATAAATAAATAAAATCTTAAAAAAAAAAAAATCCAGATTTAAAGTGCATCATGAAGGCAACAAAATAATGTTCTGAAGGCATTGCTATAAGATTTTATTTTGGAGGGAAAGGTTTTTCAAGCATAATATGCCTTTCATCGAAATTCTTTGCAGTATTTTGAGATTTGATATACGTGTAGGGTATGTTATAAGGAGCATGTTTGGCCCCTTTGGCTCCCTGGCAGAGAATTTGAGCAGTAGGATATAAGATGAATAGAGTGACCTTTGAAAATTCTCTCCAATATGGCTATTGTTTCCTCCTTGCATTTTTTAAGTCTATTGTGTTAGTTCATTTTATTGATTTGGGGCAAGCAGTATTTTCTTGCTCAGAATATTCAATTCTGGCACAGTGTTCTGATTATATGTATTGTTCCGTGAAGTTCTATGGTTTGTGATAGTTAGTAGGCACTTGAAAATATTGTCCTAAGTTTATGAACCAAGGAAAGCAGGTTATTTAGACTTTGTAGGCTAAATAATTGGGTCTGGTTTTATTTTCACTGGTGACTTGCTGGACAAGATACTTAATCCCTTTGTGCTTGTTTTCCTCCAGAAACTTGACTCTGTCTACCTCCCATGAGAATTGAGATGGTTTATATAAAACAAGTATAAGTCTTTCAGGAAGATTAGAACTATGTAAATATGGGGATAGGTGTTATTTCCTTAACTCCTTTTTTCTTTTTATTTTGGTCAAATAATAATTGGTGCTTCAGAATATGGCAGTAGGTGGGTTAATTTGTAGTGAGAAACTTGGATAGAGATGAAGCTTCTCTGAATGTCAGAGATGTCTGCAAATTGAAGTTTGTTCATTCTTTGCTCTACTGTCTCCTTATCTTTTCTGGCTCATTTCTGTAGTTGAGTGTTGGTGCCGATTTGAATTCTTGAGTATGAGCAGAAGATTGTGACATTCTGCATTGTGGCTATAGCCTGACATCGCTTCTAAGCATGATTTTCCAGAGATGAGCACTTCTCTCACTCAGTGAATTCACTTCCTAAATCAGGAATAATAAATACATTTTCTTGTGTATTTTGCAGAAAATCAACTAATTCTAAGTGACTTGAACAGAAAAATAGAGCTATCCCTCTTCTAGTGGCATTAAACTTCCTCCTTTAGATTTATTGAATACTTTTTCCTTTTTTAAATTTTAGTTCTCAAATACCCATCCTTTTGACATTTCCAAGCCTATTGAAAGGTTATGCGCTGTTTGAGGAGGAATGATATTTAAATGCTTTTAAAATGTTTATTAGTTGTAAAAAGCCTCTAGATGCTGGTTATGATTGACATTGCAAAAATGTAAATAGTAAGACATTTTAGACATTAATTTGCTTGAGCTTGGTAATACCCAGCCCTGATAGTCGTCTTTTGTGCTAGCTGATCTTTTTTTTTCCTTTTGAAGATTTTATTTTATTTTAAAGATTTATTTATTTTGGGGGGGGAGGAACGGAAGGAAAGGGATAGAGAATCTCAGACTCCCAAGTGAGTGCGAAGCCCAACATGGGGCTCAGTCTCAGGACCCTGAGATCATGACCTGAGCTAAAACCAAGAGTTGGATGCCCAACTGACCGAGCCAGTCAGGCTCCCCTTTAAAGATTTGATTTTTGGGGCACCTGGGTGTCTCAGTCGTTAGGTGTCTGGGATTGGGCCCTGCATCGGGCTCCTTGCTCAGTGGGAAGCCTGCTTCTCCCTCTCCCACTCCCCCTGCTGTTTTCCCTCTCTCGCTGTGTCTCTCTCTGTCAAATAAATAAATAAAATCTTAAAAAAAAAAAAGATTTGATTTTTAAGTAATCTCCATACCCAACATGGGGCTCAAACCCACAACCCCAAGATCAAGAGCCACTCGCTCCACCAGCTGAGCCAGCCAGGCGCCCAGCTGATCTATTCTTAATAGTTTACTCTCTTATATAACAAGTTTGGACCTCCATTACCCGTCTTACTGCTCTTACTGTTTTCATTTGTTTTGCATAGATCTTTTTATTGGAAAATTGGTTGTTTTTTAAAATTTGTTCAGCTGTAGAAAAAGTGTTTCTGACAGGTAATTATGAGAGGCTTCATAATCCAGTCTAATTTTAGAAAACTTTATGGGGAAATGTAAGTTAAATTTATATGTCAGTTAAAACAGAAAAGAATGAAGTGATGAGGCCAGATTAGTGGTGATATAAATATTTAAATGGTTTAAGCCTGAAA
The DNA here is from genome assembly GCF_011800145.1 of Mirounga leonina. Lineage (NCBI taxonomy): Eukaryota > Metazoa > Chordata > Mammalia > Carnivora > Phocidae > Mirounga > Mirounga leonina. Next base: position 11,521,647 of record NW_023270433.1, read on the forward strand.
GATCTGCAAGTCTGTAACTTTTAGGTCTTGCATTGAATAATGAGGTAACCACATGACCTGATTTGTCACTTTCATGCCTAATTTGATGTATTTCTTGTTTTAAGGGTCCTTGAAATACATCATTTTTGAGAAGTATGGTGTCTGTCTCACAAAAGACATTCCATATATGTGTGTTGCTGAGTAAATGAATGCCATCCTAAATTTTAGTTATTTGATATTAAAATTCTCTTAACTTCTGACATAACTAACGCTGTGTCGAACATCTACTTTCTTGAGTTAACTTTAGCACAACTCGAAAGGGTATAGTTGATTATATCAATAATAAAATCACAGCCTTGCATTGTGTGACTTCATGGTTCATTTCCATTTGAAGAGTGAGAATTCTGCAGCAGGTTGTGTAATAAATTCTGAGGCGTTTCTGGGTCATGGATAAGATGTAGTTTCTTACTGCACCTGCAGAATTTCCTGTTCTTTGCAGTTTTCCAGGTACCAGGACTTTTCACGATACCCTATTAGGCAGATCAGCATTTTGTTAAAAATTGAATTTAACTATATTAATACTATTGACGTAAGGCAAATAGTAATTGTCCTGAAAGACCCTGTTTAGATTTTTTTTTTAAATTATGCTTACCTGTCCTACCAGTTTAATTCAACATGCATTGACTTTTGGCTCAAAGGCACGTTTTGTGCCAGACCTAAGATTTCTTAGTAGGGCTCTATAATACTGTTTTCAGTAAAGAATAGATCCTTCCCTAGATAGATTGGCCCTTAATGTGCAAATGGAGTCTATAACTTTGGTTACCTAGGTAGTGACCTGGTAAAGAGGTGGTTTGTTTCTAACAGTTAAGATGGAGGCAGTTTATTCTTACGATGTTTATAATTCCAAGTAAATATAAAACTCAGGGGTACCTGAGTGGCTCAGTCGTTAAGCGTCTGCCTTCGGCTCAGGCCATGATCCCAGGGTCCTGGGATTGAGCCCCGCATCGGGCTCCCTGCTCGGCAGAAAGCCGCTTCTCCCTCTCCCACTCCCCCTGCTTCTCCCTCTCCCACTCCCCCTGCTGTGTTCCCTCTCTCGCTGTGTCTCTTTCTGTCAAATAAATAAATAAAATCTTTAAAAAAAAAAACCCTCAAACATTGCATCTAATCATAGGATTTTGTACAACTTAGACAAACTACATTTTTACATAATGAAGTATAGGGTGCTGGGTAGCTCTTGTCTTAACTCTGGACAATTCAGTTTTAGTTAGCAAAGCTAGTGAACTAGAGAGGAAAGGTGTTACAATTTTGATAATATAGGTTAGCAGCTGGAGAGAATAACATTTGGAACCCTTGTTATGTATATTTTCAGTTGTTTTTGAAGCAAGCTCTAAATAAACTTTTAATGCCAAGGTTAGTATGGAAGAACAGATATCAAACATATTAGTGATGAGGCTTTTAAAAAGATGGTATCTTAAAGATAATTATTAACTGTGATGCTCTTTGATATGCCAGCTTTGTGGTAAATGTTGTGGAGTTATACAAAATTGGCTTTTGAGGGGCACGTGGCTGGCTTAGTGGATAGAGCATGTGACTCTTGATCGCAGGGTTGTTAAGTTCCAGCCCCATGTTGGGTGTATTATTGTTTGGTAGTGTTCTTTATTTCCAGCGCTCAGGGTTCACATACCTGGACTTTGGTCCCTGTGGGAGTATAATGTGGGTGAACAGGAGAGTGTTACGTTTAGAGAAATAGAGGCACAGAGTTGACTCTAGAGCAGAGATAGGCAGACTTTCAGAACACCCTTTCAGAGGTTCCTGTTGGTTCCCAAATTTGGCCAGGAAGGTTGATGGCTGGGCAAATTTGAAATCTTCTTTTAGTCAAGTCTTTTCAAGGACTGCCTGCAGTTATGTGTGGCCTTCCTAGGAAATTTGGGGCCCCAGGATGATGCAGTAGTAATGAATTTGAAGAAAAGGGCTAGCACTAGGTTATTGCTAGAGATGATCCTTTGTGCAACCTTGACTGCTGTATTGGGTAGTACAATGTTGTTGACACCAGAAGACTTGGCTTTGAGGTCTGATCCTGTTATTTACTAGTTGTAGTTCTCTCTCCTCATGTATAAAATTGGAATAAAACCCCTAAATTACAGTTACAGTGAGGATTAAAGAAGAAAAGAAAACTGTTTGTAAGCTCTGAAGCACATAACATTTTTTTTTGAAGGGAGGACTGAAGAAGAAATTAAGGGCACACTTTGTAGTAATGAGAAAAATTTGACTCAGAAGCACCTGGATTTTTATTTTTTTTACCATGGCATGTTCAAATGTACATGAAAGAGAACAAACAGTACAATGAACTTTCATGTACCCGTCAACTAGCTTCAACAATTACCAGTATTTTGCTGCTTTTGTTTCATCTACCCCTCACTCACAATTACTTTCTGTTGTTTTTGTTGGAATATTTACAGTAAATCTTAGACATCATATACTTTCATCCATAAATACTTCAGTATGTATTTCTAATAGATAGGAACCTAAAAAAAGATATAACCACAAAAATCTAAACTGTCTAAAGTAACTATAATTCCTTATCTAATGCTCAGGAGGAGCTGGATTTGAAACATAGCTCTACCACTCACCAGCTTTGTGTGTTAATCAAATTACTTGCTCTCTCTGAGCTTCTGGTTCCTTATCTGTAACATAAAGATAATACCTCATGAAGTTATTTTGAGCTTAAATGAAATAACATATAAAAGGCCTAACATGAATGTTAGTAAATCGCCCAGCCTCTCTTCTGAGCTTCCTATGGCATGTGAATTGGATTATGGGCTGCCCTCCTTCCTTCTTTAGTATCACAAAGAATAATAGTGCTCTGGAATTACTGCCCACTAAGCTAGTGAAATTTCTCTTCATTGGGCTGTTTGACTCTTCTGGTGAAATTCTATAGCAGTTGAAATCATGTCTGTTCTTCCCCTCTCTTCTGCAACATTATTATTCTCCTGTCTAGTGGCTCATTCTAGTCAGCATACACATGCTGTTATTTCATCTGTTTTTTTTAAACAACCCTTTCTTGACCATGCTGTTTCTTGTAGATGCAACGCAATTTCTCAACTTCTTGAAAAAGTTGTTTCTACTCATCTTCAGTTCTGTTCTCTCCTGAACCTACAATAATGAGACTTTCAACCTAATTACTCTACTGAAACTGCTCTTGTCGAAACCACCAAGTTTCTTACTTCACCCATTAGCAGCGTTTGGTGCAGTGGATGTCTCCTTCCTTGAAATACTTTCTGCTCTGGTTTCTGGGATACCATATTCTGTTGGTTTTCCTTCTATCTCCTTGGCTTTTCCCGTGTTGGGTCTTCTTCATAACTACTAACCTCTTAATATTGGACCACCTGGGATCTCTGCTCTTTATTCTCATTCCCCTGGTGATTTCGTCCAATCTTATGGCTTTAATACTGTGTATATGCTGATGATTCTCAAATTCTTATCTCTGAAACTCCAGACTTGTATGTCCTACTGCCTGTATTGACACCTCCACTTACATATTTTACTGGCATCTCAAACTAAACTTGTTGCAAACCAAACTCCTGATCTTTACCCTGCCCCCTCTTTCATCCGCCCCTCTTGTGGTATTCCATGTTTGAGTAAATAGCAACTTTCTCCATCTTTCTAGTTGCTCAGGCCAAAAGAGTTGTCCTTGACTCTCTCTCACATGCTTCATCTGACCCATCAGGAAATCTTGCCAGTTCTACCTTCAAAATATAGCCAGATTCTGACCGTTTTTCATCACCTCTACTGATTTAAGTTTACATCAGTTTTTTGAATTATTGCAGTAGCCCTTTTTCCTCTTGCCCCTTCATATTCTGTTCTCAATACCATAGCAAGAATGATCCTTTTAAAAAGGTAAGTCAGATTTTGTCTCTTTCTGGTCAGAACCCTTTGGTGATTCCCTGTCTTGCTCGGAATAAAAAGCTAAGTCCTGTGAAGGTCTTATGTGCTCAGATACCCTTTTCTTTCCTCTCACCTCATCTCTTACTTTTTGCTTATTCCATTCTGGCCTAGTGGCCTTCTTGCTGTTTCTTTGATGTGCCAGGCATATATTCCTGTCTTAGGTCCTTTGCACTTGCTGTTTGCCCTGCCTAGAATGCTGTTACTCAGATATATGATTGCTGCATCTTTGTCAGGTCTTTGTGCATATCTGCCCTTTCTGGTGAAGCCTTCCCTTTCTACCCTGTTAAAATGGCAGCTCCTCCATTTCTGGCCCTCCCCAGCCTTCCTTTTCCATCTTCTTTTTCTCATTACCACTTAAACCATTTAACTTATATTTTACTTATTTTGTGTATTGCCCTTTTACCTTTACTGGAGTAAGAGCTCCATAAAGGTAAGGATTAATATTGGTTTTGTATTCTGTAGATTCTAAGCATCTAGAACAGTGCCTGGCACTAAGTAGGTCGTTGACTGAATTATTCTTTTATTAGTTGTAGTCTGTTATTTGGTAAAGGTGCTATAGTTGGAATTTCAGTTTTTCCTATGGAATACTATGTACCTTGAAGTCTTTATGATGTGTTTTTCTTCTTAATGAGTATCCTTTCATAGGACTGCTGTTGGTTTTATTATTAATTCATCATAATTTTGAATATTATGCACTGCTAGTTGGGTGGGGAGGATACAAGAATAAAGTATACATAGACCCTGACCTTTAAGAGCGTAGGATAGATGATGGTGTGTGTGTGTGTGTGTGTGTGTGTTTTAAAGGTAAGACCTTAGATAAAATGGTCCAGGAATTCAGAAGAGCAAGAAATTATTTCTAGCTAAGGGAGATAAGGGAGAGACTTTAGAGAGGATGTGATATGTACATCTATACTGAGCCACGGAAAACAAGTAGGATTAGATGAGAAAATAGGGAAGAGAATTACATATGGAGGAAACTGCGTTAGCAAAATAATGCTCAAGGTTTTTTTTGAGAAAGAATAAGTGGTTCAGTAGTTAAAGGTGAGGGAATATCAAAGGAATTGGTAAGAGCGTTAAGTTTGGAGAAGAATGTTGGAGCCAGGGATGGAAGGCCTTGAATGCAAGGGTGAGGAACTCAAGACTTTACTTTGTTGACAGTGAGGCTTCAGTGAAAGGTTTTTGAGCAAGAGTGGAGGGATGGTATTATTAGGGCTATATTTATGAATTTGATAACTTTATGTGAAAAGAGAGGCTGAAATGCATACATTGATTATGACGCTGTTGTACTAGTTTGAAGGAAAAAAGGGCTAAAAGTAGTGGAAAGGGTATAGAAGGGATGCCTTGAAACTGGTGAAACTTGGTAACTGGTTGTGAGGGCTGAGTGACAAGTCTACGAGTTTTAAGCCCGGTTGATTGGCCGGCTAGGGTGCCCTGAAGAGAAGTAGGGAATCCAACAGAAGTGGCATCAGGAGGCAAGTTTAGTTTAGTTTCGGTATTGAGTTTGCCAGTGTGGTGGTGACATTCAGGTGATGATTGTTTTGATAAAAAAGAAAATTAGGAATGTTTAGAAAGGATGTGCATCTGTGGCTTTATGCTTTCATTTTGATACTAACTGCCAGAAAGAGAAGCCTTGATTTTGAATCTGTTACTGAGGTCTGAATCTAGATAATTGATTTGGAAAACTTCTGATAAGGCATCCAGACTTCTTTTGATTTGTAAGTGTCTCCACTTGTTTCACTAAGTTTGTTAGATAAGTTGCTCTAGGTTGTAAAGCACTTCATGTATTCTCAGCAGTTTGTTACAACTTAGATGTCATCCTTTGAGCTTTCCTTTACTGCTTCATGGGCTTTGGGTATCTAAACTGTGTCTGTCCCATCCTTTTGCAAACAACAGATGAGGGGCACCTGGGTGGCTCAGTTGGTTAAGCATCTGTTTTTGGCTCGGGTCATGATCCCAGGGTCCTGGGATCCAGCCCACATCTGGCTCCCTGCTCAGTGGGGAGCCTGCTTCTCCCTCTCCTTCTGCCCCCCTCCCTCTCCCTCCTCCCCCGCTGGTGTGCTCTCTCTCGCTCTGCTCTCTCTCAAATAAATAAAATATTAAAAAACAAAACAACAGATCAGAGTTCCCAACTAGTCACCTCCATCACTTTGTTGAGTTAACAGGTTTGCATGATCTTGCCAACCCTCGCCTCCTTACCCTAAGGATTTAGAAGCACATTGGAGGAAGGCAAGCCTTCCACTCTAATTAATGGTAGTTAAGGTGTTAGTTGCCAAAACATGTCCTTAACAACCTACACTTAACAAAATACCAGAAGATACTAGAGGATTTAGCTTCTCTTCTAGGCATAGTCAAGAACAGAATAAGATTCCTTTAGATTATAACCTTTTCAGAGGCTTGTAGCAGTTTTTAGTCTGAAGGTCATTTATAGGAAAAAAGACATATTTGCAAAATAATTTTGATTAATGTATATAATTTTTATTTATAGGCTATCTAATGATGCATTATATTTATATTTTTATACTTAATGCATTTTTAATAGTTGGATAAAAAGACATCATTGAGTTTATTATTTAAAAACTTGTAGTTCACCAGCTTGTTTTATCATGGTGACCTTGAGCTTACCACATTAGTCATCTCTGAATTAAGTCTTTTCCTTTGTGCTTAGATCATAATGTCAGTGAATAAGATTTTGGCCACTGTCATTATAGGATCTGTTTTTGTTTCCAGTAAATAGGAGTCAGTAGGACCCAATTACCCTGAAATGAGAAGATTTTCCTATATAGGATAACACATATTCAGCTCAGCGGACGTGTGGTGGCTTTTAGTTTGTCAGGTTTAGCATATATTGTAGTTAAACTTTTTTTTTTAATCTAGGTAATTTTATTTCACATAATTGGTTTGCCAAGAATATAAAGTATAGCATCTTGTGAGAAACCTTTGAGGTTCTTTTAGCCCTGCTTTGTTCTTTGACAGATGAAGAATTCAGGATATATCCTGAGTGGTTGAGGGACTTTTCCAGAATCACACAAATAGCTAGTGGCGTAGTTGGGGTGAGAGGTGGATTTCTCGACCTACAGGCTTGGGCTCCTTCCACTATGTCAGGCTGCTGCTTTAGAAATGTGGACCAGAAAACCTCGAATAAACTCAGTTTAACTGGTCACATTACTGGCATCTAATGATGTTCAGTAGGAATAATTATGGTACTTTTTTCCTCTTTCCCTCTGAAAATTAATTTTTTTTAAATTAACCATTTCAAACTGAAGAGTTCAGTGGCATTCAGTACATTCACATTGTCTAGGAACCACGACCCTCTCTGGTTCCAAAACATTCCCATCACTCCAAAGTGAATGAAACTCCTGACCCATTAAGCAGTTTGAAAAATTTTTAAGCAATTAAAATAAAAATCTTTAAACAATTAAAATAAAAGTCTTTTCTATGACGACGTTGACAATAGCAGGTTTCATATTAGTGGTCACTCCTAGTGCTTTGCTACCTGTCTCTGGTTTGCCAGTGAGAAATAAAGTGAATCCTCTTTATGTTAATTAGTAGTGGATGTATTACACTTACAAACAATGGCAACATTAAAAAAGAAAGTGTCAGACACATAATGATTAACAATACTAATAATAGGTATGCATTATGCATATTATCTCTGATCTTCACACTAGCCTTTTAAAGTAGTTGCTCTTGTTCAGAAAAGGAAATGGAGGCTTGGGGCACCTGGGTGGCTCTGCTCAGTCAGTTGAGTGTCTGAGGTCGTGATCCCAGGGCCCTGTGATTGAGCCCTACGTTGGGCTCCCAGCTCAGTGGAGATCCTGCTTCTCCCTCTACCCCTCTGCCTGCTCGTGCGCACGCTCGCTCGCTCTCAAATAAAATCTTAGGAAAAAAAAAAAAAAGAAAACGGAGGCTTGTTGAGTAAGTTTGGAATCACTTAATTGGTAAGTTTTGGACCTGGGATTCAAATCCATGTCTATTTGGTTCCAAGAGTTGGGTGTTCACTAAATTTGGGAGTAGACAGGCAAAAAGCAACAGATGGAAGGGGGACCTGGTACTCTTTTAGCAGGACAGTGTGTAGGAGAAGGGGGATTGAGTTTGCTGGTTGCAGTACAGCCACTTTCTCCTGACCACTTGTGATCTGTATTCCATATGAGAAAAGCAAAGTATGAAATAACCTTTGGAACTCTCTAATGGACATTATAAGCAATTAGAAGAAATTGTAGCTTCTGAGATTTTGTGTTTTGAAATTCTTTCTTTCCCTGCTCATTTTAAAATCATAAGTTAATTTGCTGAGTAGTTAATAGTAGTCTTAACAGTATCGGAACTTGATTGATTTCCCATTTTAAGATACTTTTAAGAAGTATCTTAGATAAGATACTTCACTTTCAATGAAGAATAACTCAAATTGTGTGTGTTGAAGGGTTTTGTAATTATACTTTTGCCCCAATTAAGAAAACCCTTCCTTTTAGCTTTTTTAAAGTTTGAAAGAACTTTAATAGGCCAGTTTTCAGTCTTTCTTCTTAAAGTGGCTAGTAAGTCACCTAGTAAACCTTGTCATTTTTCTTTTTTTCTCCTTCCTTTTTTTTAAGCTTTTATTTTTTAAGTAATCTGTACACCCAGTCTGGTGCTCAAACCCACAACCCCGAGATTAAGAGTCACATGCTCTACCGACTGAGCCAGTCAGGCGCCCCCCTTGCCATATTTCTACTGTGGTTTTTTTTTTTTTTAATTTTTTTTTTTTTTTAAGATTTTATTTATTTGACAGAGAAAGACACAGCGAGAGAGGGAACACAAACGGGGAGTGGGAGAGGGAGAAGCAGACTCCCCGCTGAGCAGGGAGCCGGATGCGGGACTCTATCCAGGGACTCCAGGATCATGACCTGAGCCGAAGGCAGTCGCTTAACCAACTGAGCCACCCAGGCGCCCTCTACTGTGTTTTGAATGACTAACTTCTCCTGGAGTAATTTGCTTCACTATGCTAGGTTAGGCTAAAAGGGATGGTAATGTAAAAGATAGCTTCCTGGCTACTTAGACAAAAGAGATTGATTTTTAAAGGTTTTTTATTTATTTATTTGACAGAGCACAAGCAGGGGTAGCAGCAGAGGGAGAGGGAGAAGCAGGCTCCCTGCTGAGCAAGAAGCCCATGTGGGGCTCTATCCCAGGACCCTGAGATCCTGACCTGAGCTGAAGGCAGTTGCTTAACCAACTGAGCCACCCAGGCGTCCTGACAAAAGAGATTTTTTTTTTTAGATTCTGTGAGAATAGCAGGAATGTAAGCTATACAGCAGCCATTTGAAATGTCCTGAGTTTAAGTGTGTTGATAGTTATCCAAAGAAGTATAGATTTTTGACAGTGACCTTGTGACTTTTGCTAATATCTAAATAGTAGGTACTTCCATAAATGGATTTCAGGCTTTTAAAAATTTTATTTAAAAATTTTAAAATGCCCTTGTAACTTGACTCAAACATTACACATTATTTTTCTGTTTTGACCTAGAGATGAGGTTTTATTCGCTCTGGAACCAGCCAAAATATGTTGTAAAGAACACAGGCCTTGGAGTTGGTCAGATTTATTTTCAAATCCTTTCTCTGCCACTTACTACATGTAAGACCTTCTTTCACCTTTTAAAAATGAATATAATATCTGACAATTGTGTAGAATAGGATTAGAAGGTAATGTCTCACAGGGCTCAGCACAGTGTCTGGCACATACTAATAAATCGTGTTCAGTTTGTAGCTGTTGCAGGAAGAAGTCTTAAATTTTGGTAGCCTAGACAAATATCAGTGTATGCAAATAGGGTAAAACCTTGTCTCCTAATGTACACTGTCCTGCAATCAATACATTTCTTCTTGGATTTTTTGTTTCTTTGTGTGTGTTGAAGTGCCATGTGTCAGTTTTCAGTAGTTCCTGTAGCTTGCTCTCCTTTTCTCAGAAATGCTTGGCAAAGATCTCCATTGATTATTGTATAATTTGCCTCAAAGACTAGATGGTGCTTCCTATAGAGGTTAATGATGAGGCATTTGCTTCCCATAGCAATCCTTCAGTTAGGTATTCCTGTGCTGCATGCTAACAGGTTCTTACCACCTTCAGAGATGTCTGCTGGCAGAATGCCCAAGCTTTTGTCAAAGAAGGAAGCTCTGGTTGCCTGGAATGAAAGGAGTACAGAGTGCCTGCTTAGTGTTTATAGTATATTTTATGATAATTATTAATATTAAAGCATGAAGAGTTATATCCTGGTCTATAAATTTTACTCATTACTTCCCCATTATTTGTATCGCTTCTCTTATTCTGTTCAGAAAAGGATACAGAGGACCTTTTTACTCTAAAACTGTGGGGTTGAAGTTGTGATGAATCATAATCCAAGAATATTAGCTATGGAGGGGACTTTGGAGATCAGTTAGACTAACCCTCTTATCTTGTAGATGAGAAAACTGGCTGTGAGAAGTTGTGACTTGCTCAAGGACACAATAAGCGACAGGTTTGATTTCCAGTCTAGGGTTATGAAGCTAACCTGGTAGAGTGGAGAGAGCACTGGACTTTGGAGTCACACAGTCCTGGTTCTGAGTCCCGATTCCACCATTTATTAACTGTGTGACCTTTGACAAGTACGTCTGAGTCTCTTTGCTGCTCTGTTATATGTTTGCAGGTTGTGAGGATTTGAGATAATGTAAGTAAAGTGTAGTGCCTGGCATATGTTACGGGCTCAGTAAATGCTGTCTGTTATGTTGTACTGTTTTTCTTGATTACTTAAAACAGGTCATATGGCTAAGTGATTATTCTTTATGAAATGGGAATCAATGAGAACGGTTGATGTTTTTGCCAAATCCTTTCACTGAAAATCTAAGTAGTTGTTCATTGTAGGAGGACTGCTTACTGCAAAACGGGTGCAAAACATTCATCAAGAGCTTAGTGAATACTGCTCCAAGTTGTACAGTGTTGACATGGTTCTTTTCTGGGAAATTTTTGCATTTCTCAAGTGAAACGGAGCTAGTGTGAGGAACATCCAAATCAGCGTAAATTTAGTTAGGCCAGCCTAACCCAGTAATTTTAAACTCAGTAGTACTTTATACTCTTCAAAAATTATTGAGGACCCCAAAGATCCCTTGTTTATGTGTTCTATCTGTTGATATTTGGATTTTTAGAAATTAGATAAAATTTACATATTTGTTCATTTAAAAATAGTAACCATTGTATGTTAATACAAATTATATACAAATATGTGTATAAATATATATTTTAAGATTTTAGGTTTCTAATTTTTTGTTTCAAATTATAAAAGTGTAGTACATGTCAATTAAAATAATATAGAATCAAAGTAAAAATGAAATTATTTCATTCCTGTCATACACACATTCCACCCCTGCAGTCAACAATTTAGCATGTATTCTTTCATAACTATTTTTATGCAGTTATAAATTCTCTCTCTCTTTCATACTGCAGATGTTGTTTGGTGACCTACTTTAAAAAAAAAAGTTGTATATATTTTGGACGTACAACATGATGTTTTGATATACACACACCTAGTGAATGGTTACAACAGTCAACCTAATTAACATCTCCATTTCTCATGTAGTTACGTGTGTGTGTGTTGGGGGGAGGTGAAAGCACCTAAAATCTACTCCGATTAAATTTCCAGTATCCATACAGTATTATTAACTATAGCTATCATGGTTTACAGTAGATGTCTAGACTTACTCATCCTACATAAGTACAACTATGCCCATTGACTAGTATCTACCTATTTCACCCACTTCCTACAAATGATAGGTTTTTTATGTAAAATAACTTTTTCTTTTTTCTAAAGATTTTATTTATTTGACAGAGAGAGAACAAAAGCAGGGGGAGTGGCAGGGAGAGGGAGAAGCAGACTCCCCGCTGAGCAGGGAGCCGGATGCGGGACTCGATCCCGGGACTCCAGGATCATGACCTGAGCCGAAGGCAGTCGCTCAACCAACTGAGCCACCCAGGCGCCCGTAAAATAACTTTTCAACAACAAAAAAATTTAGTGAGATGAGTGGCATTGCTTTACATTTTTGTAAATCTCATTAATGTGTAGATTAATAGAAGACAGCTGGGTTCTGATAACTGCTGCTGCATTTAGCCTGTTGGGTTATTTTGTTCTGGTTGAAGTGTATAAAGAAGAAAATTAGGCTTCACAAGATTTGCAGTTGGAAAAGGGGAGGAGTATTTTAATAGCCTTTTCAGATAATTGTGGATATTCTTTGATACTATCTGAAAACTTGACAAATGGTAGTTTCTTGAAGGAATCTGAAGCCAGATCAGTGAACTTTTCATATTCTGTTACATTAAAATCCAATAGTCTGTTGCATTTCGAATGGATCTTTTATCCATACATGATTTCATAATATCTTGTGTTGGTCATTTGGAAAGTGTTGGTTCACTGAATTATGTTGAGCTTCCAAATGTGACACATTTCATTATATATCTCTACACATTATGTAGTCTTTGGAAAGCTACATTCATGAGAGGGAGTTAAAAAGGCACATAATGCCTTACTACTACTTTGAAAATACTTTTGGCTTTGTATGCCCCTGAAGGGGTCCTGTATACCCCTAGAGGGCCTGGGTCACAATTTGAGAACCATGGAATTAGATTAACTAAAGGTTAACTGACTAAAGGTAATGAGCAGGCTTGCAAATTGCAGCTTTAATAATGGATAATCTGGAAATTTTAATGGATTTAATGGATTGTTGTACAAACCCTAGTCTTAGAAACCATCTTATTCTTTGTTTTGAAATGCAGTGAATTGGCCACTGAACATTTTAGTGCTTTTTACAGACAAGGCATTATGTTGAGGTGCTACCAAAGATACACATTATGAAAAAGGATTCCTTTTCAGTAGTTTACAGTCTAGCTGGAGAGGTAAGACATACTTTCATGAAAAGATAACAATACAGTGTTCTCTGGTAACAAGTGCGACATACAGTGCTGGGTAGAATGAGTTTTAAATAGGTGGAGAGAGGAGGCCATTGTCTTTATGGAAGAAAACTGCAGTGCTTGTTCAGATAGTCATTACGTCAGTTAGGCTAGACTGGAAAATGCATATAGAATAATTAAGCTAGGCTTGTAAAATTAAGTTGCAGTTTATATTTCTATTCTTACATTGTTGTCCTGTTTTTGTAGGATTGTATGGTTTCCAGTATTTTTTAGAGATTATTTGCTTTCTTTTTTTAGACTAATTCACTGTGTTGTGGGTAGGATAGATCTATCAAACATCTATCAAAATGTTATCACTATTTGGTAGATAAGAAAATCTGCCAAGAACACATACATATGAGTAATACGTTATTTGTACATATTAGAATATGTGTATATATGCTCAAAATAGAATAAAAAATTGATCCTTTTCTTTAGGGAAAAACATATACAAATATATATACAGAGTGTAAATATCTCCACTCAAGACTTTGTAGAAATATTTTAATGCTCCCTAAAGTACCTGTGTATACTTTGTGCTTGGTTGTTCCCTTATTGGATTGTTATAGAGATTTTTTTTTTTAAAGATTTTATTTTTTTATTTGAGAGAGAGGGAGTACAAGCAGAGGGAATGGCAGAGGGAGAGGAAGAAGCAGGCTCCCTGCATAGCAGGGACCCTGATGTGGGGCTCGATTCCAGGACCCTGGGATCATGATCTGAGCTGAAGGCAGACACCCAACGAACTGAGCCACCCAGGTGCCCCTGTTATAAAGATTTTTAAAAAAAATTTATAAAGTGCCTAGTGCTAGAAGGCACTCATGGTAGCTATTGTTACTGTTGTTGCTGTTGTTACAGCCTGTTCAACTCTGAATTATCTCTAATGTACCAGTTTGATAAGACATTTAACTTCTTAGTCCATTTCTGACATCCATTTGTTAAATGGTAGTAATTCAACTGTTCTGGTCTCCATGTGTGGAGTGCTTCTTACTGTGTTTTAGGCACTGTGCTAGGTGCTTTACATGCATTGCCTCTTTAGATCTTTGCAACGGTTTCACTATGAGGTGAGTAATGATGTTTCCATTTTATAATGGGAAAAGTGAGGCTGGCAATGGTTAGTTGTTCAAGGTTCTTACTAGTTAAATTGTATAGCTGGGATTTGAACCCTCATCTGTCTCCAAGGTGTTATTTTTTACCTTTCCATTTGGGCAGTAAGTTAATATTTTTGGAATATTTAGCTACTTTTCAAAGGACAGGGTGTGTGTGTGTGTGTGTGTGTGTGTG
>NW_023270433.1:11535795-11666558 GCF_011800145.1 Mirounga leonina
GTGGTTATTCTCCCTTTTTACATGTATTGGTTTGTGTTTGAATTCCAGAGGTTTTTTTTTTAATGATTTAGTCATTTGATTACTTAATTGCTTGATGAAATCATGGTAAAATAGAAATGAATGAAAATTTTCAAGATCTCTTTTTCAAGGTGACATTTTACTGTATTGGTGAAGAACAGTTTGTGGGCTTTTACAGCTTGTTTTAGGCCAAGAATTGACTTACCTTTACTTTCTAATACATTACTCTTTGATTGAATAATATGGTTATAGTCACTTTTGAAAGAGTATTGTGGCTTACAAAGCTTGTGTGGGGAAAAAAATTCATTTGTACTGGCAGTCAGCCAGTATTTTATAAGCTACAATTTTCTTTTGAATAGCTGGTGGTTTGTAGCTCCATAATTTGTGGTTCTTCTGAACTTGTAAAAAGATTACACATATTTAAAAATGACCGTATTACTTTAATGTTTTAAGCAACTTAAAACTGTCGAATTCTCTTATGTTATAGTGTTGTGTTTTCTTACTTAGTTTTTCTGGGCCGAGAGTGTGGTGAATTAATTATTTATATAGTATATATACTCCCCCCCCCCCCAAATAAATCTCCAAACAAACCTAAAACCAAAAACTACTTTGGTAATTTAACAGGCATGGTTAAAGGCAAAGAAAATAAGAATCTCTTCACATCGGTCTGCCAAGTCCTTGCAGTATCTATGCTATTCTATTTCTTAGCCACTGTTGCCAGATATGTTGAATTATGTGATATGTGAATTTGTTTGGGTGTGCTTAGTGCTCCTGCATGACATTTAGTTTTAAACCAGTTTTTGTGATGTTTCCACTGCTGCTTTTTCACATCCAGGTGGAAAAGAGCACTTCATTTGAAATGCTTCATGTTCTATACCTTGTTCTCATGGTTTATGTGTAGGTAGTTACATTTGTGAAAGTCATGAGATTATATCCTTCCTGTTGATTTTAGGTTAAATCCTAAATGGATGGAATATGCTATGATAAACTTCTGATTTGAAAGATTTTAGAAAGCCAGATTAATTAGTTCCGTTTTTATATTTATAGAAATTTCACAGATACAAATGAACCTGGTATTCAACTTCTGACTTAAACTCCATTGTCAAGTAGGGACATTATTTAAAAATAAACTGTTGTGAACTGTTATCTTTCTTGAGCTAGTTTTTTGAGTCTTTTATTTCTGGAAGGTGGGTGAGATTTGGGTTAAAGTTTCTATTTATCAGTGAAATGATTTTCGTAGCTAAGATTTTAGCAAATTGTTAATGGCCAAATCCTTAACACTTCTTAATAATCTTGGCATGCTAATAACAGGTTGCTTTCAAAAAGACTCTTGCTCTGGAGGATACTGATTCTCAGTCTTGACTGCACATTTTAATTACTTGAGAGCCTAAAAAATACAGATGCCTGGGTTTCACCTTGAGGGTCTCTAGTTGAGTTGGTTTAGGATGCTTCCTAAGGATGAGGGTTTTTAGAGGTGATTCTTATGTGTATTTGAAGCTGAGACCCATTGCTTTGCAAAATTTGTCAGCCTACCCAAGGGGAAATATTTGATTTTGAAGAGCAATTATATCTTTATCTTTGGAGCTTAAAAAACTTATTTTGAGATAATTATAGGATCTTGCTGTTGTAAGAAATATCCAATAATAATTTCTCTATAATTTTGTTATTTCAAGAATGTTATAAATGGAATCGTATAATATGTAAACTTTTAAGATTGGCTTTTTCCACTTAGCATAGTTCCATTGAGATATCCAAGTTGTTGCATGTATCAATAGTTTTTCCTTTTTATAAGCTGAATAGTATTCCATGGTAGGTAGGTATGTCACAGTTTGTTTAATCATCATCTGTTGAAGGATATTTGGATTGTTTTCAGTTTCTGGCTATTACCAGTAAAGCTGATGTGAACATTAGCATATAGGCTTTTGTGTGGTCATAAATTTTCATATTTCTGGGATTAATGCCTAAGAGTGCAATTGCTCGATTGAATGGTAAATGCCTTTTTAGTTTTCTAAGTCACTGCTGTATTTTTTCAGAGAGACTGTAGCATTTTACATCCCACACCAGCAATGTGTGAGTGGTTCAGTTTCTCCACACCGTTACCAGCATTTGATGTTACCACTGTTTTCTAAGAAAAAATAATAGACTTTATTATTTAGAGCAGTTTTAGATTTATAGAAAATCAAACAGATAATACAGAGTTCCCATAAAAACCTTCCTCTTTTACTGGTTTCCCCTTTTATTAACATCTTGTGTTAGTATGGTAAATTTGTTAAAATTGATGGATCAATATTGATACATTATTTTTTGCTAAAGTTCATAGTTTAGGTTTCAGTCTTTGTGTTGTACATTCTGTGGGTTTTGATAAGTGTGTATGTATCATACAGAATAGTTTCATTCCCCTAAAAAAATCTCCTGTACTCTACCTATTCATCCCACCCCAGCCCCTGGCAACCACTAATCTTTTCCTGTCTATAGTTTTACCTTTTCCTGCATGTCATATAATTGGAATTATACATATGTAGCCTTTTCGGGTTGGCTTGTTTTGCTTAGCAATATGCATTTAAAGTTCTTCCATGTCTTTTGGTGGTTTGATGGCTTTTTTTTTTTTTCCCTTTGATGGCTCATTTTAAAAATTGCTGAGTAATATTTCACTGTATGGATGGATGTATTGCAGTTTATTCACTTATTGAAAGATATCTTGGTTGCTTCCAGTTTTGAGAAATTATGAATAAAGCTGTGATAAACTTTTGTTTGCAGGTATTTGTGTGGACATAAGTTTTCAACTCATTTGGGTAAATACCTAGGACTGTGATTCTTGGATTGTATGGTAAGACTGTGCTTAGCTTTGTAAGAAACTGCCAGATGGTTTTCTTAAGTAGCTGTACTATTTTGCATTCCCTCCAGCAATGAATTATTTTTTATTTTAGCCATTTAGATCAATATGTAGTGATATCTCATTGTGGTTTTAATTTGTATTTCTCTGATGGCCAGTGATATTGAATATCTTTTAATGTGCTTGTCATCTAATATGTCCGTTTCAGTGAAATGTTTGTTCACATCTTTTGCCCACTTTCTAATTGGATTGCTTGTTTTTTCACTGTTGATTTTTGAGAATTCTTTATATATTCTAGATATAAGTCTTATTGGATATTTGATTTGCAGATATTTTCTCCTAGCCTTTAGCTTCTCCCTTTCTTCTTCTTCTTCTTCTCCTTCTTCTTCTTCTTTTTTTTAAAGATTTATTTATTTTAGAGAGAGGGAGAGAGTGTGTGAGCAGGGGGAGGGGCAGGGGAAGAGGGTGAAAGAGAATCTCAAGCAAACTCCCTGCTGAGCACGAAGCCCACCACAGGGCTTGATTTCACAACCCTGATCTCATGACCTGAGCTGAAGTCAAGAGTCGGACACTTAACCGAATGAGCCACCCAGGCACCCCTAGTTTGTCCTTTTATCTTCTTAGCTGGATGTTTCATAGATCTAAAGTTTTTAATTTTCATGAGGTCCAGTTGATCAGGTTTTCCTTTTATGGATGTTGCTTTTCATGTCTACTCCAAGACATTTTGACCTAGCTCTATGTCCTGAAGATTTTCTCCTATGATTTTTTTTCTGAAAGTTTTTATAGTTGTAAGTCTGTGATCCATTTTGACTCAGGTTTTTTTTTTTTTTTTTTTTTTATATAACATGTGAGGTTTAGATCAAAGTTCTTTTCTTTTTTTTCCCTTTTGGCCTTTTGATGTCTAATTCCTGCAGCGTCATTTGTTGTAAAGGCTATCCTTCCTCCATTGAATTGCTTCCTCCATTGAATTGCTTTTGCACCTTTGTCAAAACCCAATTGGGCATGTTTGTGTGGATCTGTTTCTGGGTTTTCTACTCTGTTCCATTGATCTGTGTATATTACTATAGCTTATAATAAGTCTTTAAATGGGGTGGAGTGGCTCCTCCCCTTTTATTCTTTTTCAAAATTGTTTTAGCAGTTCTAGGTCTTGTGCCTTTCCATATTTTAAAATATTCCAAATTTTAGAGTAAGTTTGTGTCTAAAAATAACCTTGATAGGAATTTCATTAAATCTGTGGATCAGTTTGGGGGGAATTGACAGCTTTACTGTGGTTATCTTTACCATGGATTTTAATAGATTGGAATGAGATTAGAAGTAGTTCTGTAGAGAAAGTACTCAGACTACTTAAATTGGACAGAGAGATTTGTTTATAACTACCACAGTGTTAATTTTTTAAGTCCCACTCCCCCTTTGGTGCTATAACAACACCATTAACAGAGCAAAGGAAGTGGAAGCAGTTGTTCATTTATTCACGGTTATATTCACTCGGCATTCTATGAGTTATCTCTTGTAGGCTGGGTAGTTCGAGGCATTGGAATACAGTAGTAAATGAGACAGACAGGGTCCCTACTCTCATTGACTTTATGCTCATGTGGGGAAATGGTAAGCAAATAATCAAGAAATACATCAATTAAATGCTATGTGGAGAATTAAAATGGATTGATATATAGTAGAGTGATAGGGTGGCTACTTGACTGGATGGTCAGGGAAAGCCTCTGAAGAGATGTCATTTATGGTTAGATCTGAATGTTAAGAAAGAGTCAGCCTTGGGAAGAAAAGGGAGAAGACTTCCAGTCAGAGGGAACAGCTAGTGCGGTGCAGGGACACAATTGGTACGTGAGAGGAACTAAAAACAGGGATTGGAGTATAATGAGCAAGAGGGAGAGCGAAGAGGGTGGGTAGGGAGAGAGGGAGAGGTACAGATACAGATGAATTTGGTGAGGTAGGCAGGGGTCAGATCAGCTAGTACTTTGTAAGTCAGGGTGAGGAGTTGATTTTTATTCTGAGAATGATGACAAGATGTTGGAAGATTTTGAATAAGGGAGTGAGAAGGTTTGATGTTTTAAATGATGACTCAGTTGTATGGAGAAAGGATCGTATATAGGGGCCAGAATAAAAGCAGGAAGACGAATTAGGAGGTTATTTCAGTTTAGGTGAAAGATGATGCTGGGAAGGGATTCAGGATGTATTTTAGAGGTACAGTTGGTAGGATATTTGACAGTCTGTATGGCAGGACTATATACATATACATACATATGTGTGTATTTTAGAGTTTGGGTGGAAGGTTATTGGTGTTCAGTGAGATAGGTGAGATAGGTGAGACTTGGGAGAGGAGTAGGTTTTGGGGAAATTTTTTCATAGTCCAGGTTTTTGATCACTTCGTTTTCAGTGAGGCCAGGATTATAAGTATAGTATAGTGATCTGTATATTGGCGTTACTTAGAGTCATGGAACTGGGATAGGCCAAAAGAGAGTATGATGATAGATGAGGGGGCCTAGGACAGAACCTTGGAACACTGGAACATTTTAAGGTCTGGAAGAGGTGGAGACAGAGCCAGCAAAGAGTAGGAAGGTTTAGCCTTTGGTGCCTGGCTTTTTTTAGTTTGCCCCCTTGAATCCATTAACTCGATAACATTAAAGAAAATGCAGTATCCTTAGATTTCAGTGTGGTGGGCAGACAATACTTAAAATTTTTATATGGAAGAAGGGAATGGCTTCATCAAGAAAGCATATACCATGTGTTGTGATGAGCACTGGGTGTTATACGCAGTGTCGTTGAACACTACATCAAAGACTAATGATAGTCTTAATGTTGGCCCACTGAACATAATAATTAAAAAAAAAAGCATATACATAGTAAACAATTGAGTAACTACTTGGGTCTAGCATAATGCTAAAATTGGGGTAGACAACAAAAGAGGTGTGAAATACAGACCTTGCTTTCATTGAACTTTGATAGAAAGAGAGGCAAAAAAGAATACTAATGGGTAAGCAATGGTAGCTGAAGAGGATTTCTTGGAGGAGATGGGGCTTGAAGAATAAATAGGACTTAAGTAGGCAGGGGAGAAGAGCAAATCCAGGTAACAGAATAAGGTGTGATCGAAAGGCAGTGAGCTTTTTAGTCAGAAGACCTGGTTTGAATGTGGGCTCTGTGACTTAATAGCCTTGTGAACTTGGTTGAGTCCCTTTCAACCTGTGTCCCCCATGCTTGCCTCATAGGGCTGCTATAAAGATGAAGACTATGGTTGCTTCAACTCTAATGACAATATACTCGTTCTCATGTTGGATTGCTGATACTCATTTATTGCAGATACTCATTAACAAGCTTCATAAATTCAAATGTCTCATTTAGTAATTTTTATTTATCATATATTCTATAAGTTTCCATTAAAAATTATTTGTGCATAGTGCCTAGGCCAGTGTGAGGCATTCATTAAATTTTAGGTGATAGTCATTATTATTACTCTGCTCTGGCTATAAGATTAGCATAGCAAAAGGAGATGACAATCTCCTCTTCCCTTCAGGAGTTTTGCTCTTGGTGGTAAGTCATACTCATGTGAATGCAAGGCAGAGACCAAAAGTCTCTGCCTCTGGTGCCTAAATTTGTTGTACACATACACATAGGAAGACAGGCGAGGCATCTTCATTGGGCTTCATTGTGGCAATGACACTAAATGTGGCCCAGAAAAAAAAGTCAGGGAGGGCACGGTATGCATTCCATACTAAGAGGGCTTTTGTATGTTTTGTTTTATTTATTTTATTTTATGTACAGTTTATTTGTAGGGGTAGCAAAGCATAAATGTTACTGCCACTGCTGAGGAAATCATTAGTAACACTTAAAAGATTCTCATTCTGGAACTGCTGTAATGTTATAATGAAATTTACTTTTTTCCCTGTACAGTTTATTGAACTTGTGCCTGCTCTCCAGATGGCATTATAGGGTAGAATTTATTTTTGGAATGTCTTTTTTTAAAATATGGAATTGCTTTTATGATATACCTAGGTCTAATGTCTGTTAGGGGCTTTCTTTTTTATGTGTATAAATAACAAAGCCCTCTCTATTTTATGCTGTAAGATTTATTGTTAGAAAGGCAGGGCAAATTTCTGAAATTTCCTTGGGTAATCTCTGTTCATGTCTTTAAATTATTTGGATCTAAACTATTTATAAATTCATGTGCATATGTGGGATGCTAGGATGACTCTTTTTGTTTTGGAAAACAGTGTTATTAGAGTCCCTGTACAGCCTGTGCTGAAATTGGGTTGACTTAATACAATGCACTGTTCTCTCTCGGTCACTGTAATGGTTTGTAAATAGCCAGTCCCTAGGTCATGCTTCTTTTATGCAGCTGTCTTTCTTGGTTACTGGAAGTTAGATGCTCTTAATTTGCCTTTAAGGGAATCTAGGTTTAATTGCATATCTACTTGAATGCTTTGTACCACCAACTAGGCTACAGAGAATTTTTGATAGCATTCCAATAGCTTTTCTTATTGATACATGATCGGCTCAATGAAATTGTGCAATAGCTTGATGAATTTTATAATTTTAATAATAAAAGCTGACATTTATTTAGGGCACTTATGCCATGCACTCTGCCAAGCAGATTTAAAATAGCTTATAGAATATTTTTCATTTAAATATCACAACAACTCAGGTGAGTATTGCTTTTTTCTATCCCAAGGTTACACACTTAGTAAGTGGTAGAGCAGGGATTTGAACCCAGGCAGACTGGTTTCAGGGCCTATTTTCTTTTTTTTCTTTTTCTTTTTTTTTAAAGATTTTATTTATTTATTTGAGAGAGAGAGAATGAGAGACAGAGAGCATGAGAGGGAGGAGGGTCAGAGGGAGAAGCAGACTCCCCGCCGAGCAGGGAGCCCGATGCGGGACTCGATCCCAGGACTCCAGGATCATGACCTGAGCCGAAGGCAGTCGCTTAACCAACTGAGCCACCCAGGCGCCCTTCAGGGCCTATTTTCTTATCCACTATGCCTTACAGTCTTCTCAGATAATGTCTTTCTGGGAAACTGTCATATTGGGTATTTAATTTTATCTTTTATGTGTTACTTTGTGTGAGGGCATTGTATGCTTGTTAATAAGTTCCTGTTAGGGACTTTATAGTTGTACCCATCACCTTATGGGTGAGGGGTTAGTCGTTGTATTAGTTAAGTAACCCTAGCTGCTGATTTAGAGCCCTGAAATACATTGCCTAAAACCTCAAAACACGTGCATAATAGTCCAGAGCAGGTGTCTACATCAGCATGTGGCTCTCCTTTATATAGCATTTAGGGACCTCAGGCATTAGGACTGGTGGGGATTCTGCCATCTTCAGTGCATGGCTTCCAAGGTGGTTCTTAGAAGTATAGGGCAAGAGATTTTCTCTTGAGCAGGTGAGGTGAAAGGTGCAAATACAGTTTCGCTCACTTCCATTGCTAAGGGCTTAGTCTCATTGTGTTGTATAGCTGCAGGGGGATTTGGAAATGTGATGTCCTTTCTCTTTGCTGACCCTAGGAGGTTAGGTGCCATTCTTTAGTATTTTGAGTATTTTGTCAGTGTTGAAGTAGTCTTGGTGAAGTACATTTTCATTGGCAGTGTTTGTGTAATTTGATTTAGGGATTAAAAACTATGGACTGTGGCAAAATGTTAATGTATTTGTACAGATGGGTTATTAATCAGAAAGTAAGAGACATCTACACATTCCCATTTTTATATAACAAAGGCAGCAAGCTCATTCTGGTTGACTTATTTTTCTTGGAACTCTGTCTTGTTAAGCGCCTTTATTCTTATCTCAGAAGAGGTGACTTTAGTACAGATGAATTTAAATAGTTGAAAGTAGCATCATCTAAATTTATTTCCCATATCACAGACTACCCTTTTGACATTCCTTACAGCTTTAATTCTGCCATGATTGGGACAAAGATCAGACAAAGAAATACCGTTCTGTTTGCGTTTGGTTGGTGACCTGTACCTCTCTGGGATGACAGTGTATTTTGCTGAGGTTTTACCTTAAATGATTCAGTCTTTTCTTAGATTTTGAGTTGTGTGACAGGATATCAATAAAAATAGAGTGGTTGCATCATAAATTCACTGAAGAGTAATTGAGGTCCTCATACAATAAGACTAGCATTCTTTGAATGCTTTTGTAATAAAAACACACTTATGCATATCTTCTGTAATCCTTTATTTTAACATATACACTCTGAATAAAAAGTCTAAAAAATAGACTGAATTAAAAAAAAAGTTTATCCTCCAGCCTTTATAGCTTTGAGTTATGCACTTTTTGGACAAGTACATGTAAACTTTTGGCCCTCTACCACAGACAAGGAATGCAGGCATGTGTACTGCTAACATTCTTTCAGGGCTTCTTTATTTGCCTAAAATGGGACAGGACTTTCAGGACGTTTTATTGAAGTTCAGTTACAGTGAATTGTAAGGTCTGTCATTTGAATCCTGGTTATAATGTGATTCTTGTCTTCACTTATATTTATAACCTGAATGCCTAGTCCAAAAAAGATTAAGCCAGTTGGACAAATACAAAATATTTAAGCTGAGATGAAGCATTTCATGTGATACTACTCTTTAAAAAAAGAAAAGGCTCTAAAACTAGAAAGGAGGAATGGAAAGAGCACTGGACTTTCAGTCATGAGTCCAGGGTTTGATTGAGTCTGAACCTTGCTAAAAAGTTGTTTGGTGACTTTGGGCAAGGTACTTCACCTCTTTAGGTCTTAGTTTTCTCTTTGAGAAGTAAGGGTCTTGTATTTTTAGTCTTTTTGACCAGTTTTAGCCATCTGTGATTCTGATTATCTCCTAATTCTCCTAGTGTGGTTTGTTTTTTGTTTTTTGTTTTTTTTGTCTTAATGAAGAGAAAGTTAACAATATAAAGCCGCCAATTCTTTTGTCTTGGTGGAAGGTGTTGATAATAGAAAACATGATTTGAGTTATCCTAACTTTAATATGTTTTCTAAAATTTGTTCTAAAGAAGGCATAAAATTAGAAGTATTTTGTCATACATTTTAGAAGTCTCCTGTGTTGTCCATTGCACCACAGCCAGGTTGGTTATACATTCTAATTGTGCCTCACTGCTGTCACTGTAAAACAAGCATGTGAACTGGAAAGACAGACGAAACACTTTGAAAACCTTCTAAAGTCTTTTGAATTTCCATTTTTTAGGTATAGGCCAATAAAATCAGTTAATGTGAGTATGTGTATGGAGCTTTGCCATATAAGTTAGTGCAAATGTATTGCTGTTATATTTTTCTGTAAGCATTTTATTAAAAAAGTTTAAACATGCAAAAAAGTTGAAAGAATTGTACAGTGAACCACCTGTATATTCTATAATTAGCTCAACTTCAACAATTAACATTAGCTCAACTTCAACAATTAACATTTTCTTTTATTTGCTTTATCACTTATTATTTATTCCACTACCCATATATCAATTCATCTTATTTTTTTTTTAAGATTTTACTTTTTATTTTTTTTAAAGATTTACTTATGGGGTGCCTGGGCAGCTCAGTCATTTAAGTGTTTGACTTTGGCTCAGGTCATGGTCTCAGGGTCCTGGGATCGACCCCCTGTTGGACTCTGTGCTCAGCAGGGAATTGGCTTCTCCCTCCCTCTCTGCCCTTAACCCCCCCCCCATTATGTGCTTGTGCTTTCTCTCCCTCTCTCTCTCAAATAAGTAAATAAAATCTTAAAAAAATTATTTGGGGGGGCATGCTAGTGGGGGGAGGGGCAGAGGGAGCGACTCTTAAAGCAGACTCCCTGCTGAGTACGGAGCCCAACAGGGGGCTTGATCCCATGACGCATGAGATAATGATCTGAGCCGCAGCCAAGAGTCCGATGCTTAATCGGCTGAGCCACCCAGGCGCCCCTTAAGATTTTATTTTTAAGTAATCTCTACACCCGGCATAGGGCTTGAACCCACAACCCTGAGATCAAGAGTCACATGCTCTACCGACCAAGCCAGCCTGGTGCCCCAAGTCCATCTTATTTTTGTTGTATTTCAAAATGAGTTGCAGACATTCTTACAGTTTGCCACTAAACTCTTGGATATGCATATAATTAGCAGCATTCAGTAGTTGTTTACACTTTATTGAAGTTAAAATTTACATATGTAAAAATATACAACTCCTAAGTGTGCCATGGATGTCAGTCATTAATTGAGCACCTGACATTTTCTAGGGTCTCTGCTAGTCTGGGAAATAGATGAAGAAGACACAGCTTCTGCCTTCATGGTGCTAGTAGGATAAGTAGGGGAAAGCTGTGTAAAAATAAACTCAGTATTATACTGAATTGAAAGATACAGGTCTTGCTTTCAGAAGCCAAGAGCAAGAATTCAGAGGGATGTTTGGAGGGACTGAAACCAAGCAAGAGCTGGCCGACCCACACAACTGTCTTTTTTTTTTTTAAAGGTTTTATTTAGTTATTTGAGAGAGAGAGAATGAGAGAGAGCACATGAGAGGGGGGAGGGTCAGAGGGAGAAGCACACTCCCTGCCGAGCAGGGAGCCCGACGTGGGACTCGATCCAGGGACTCCAGGATCATGACCTGAGCCGAAGGCAGTCGCTTAACCAACTGAGCCACCCAGGCGCCCACAACTGTCTTGTCTTAACCTCTATTTCACTTTGCCCATCTTTTCATTCTTTTCTCTTTGAAGATCTGCTTTGTCCTCTTTTTAGTACATATGGTAGAATTATGGCTGCCCCCACAGCCTTTCTTTTAAAACTAACAGTTCTCAGCCACACAGAGACACCAATTTTCTATTTTAATTTCACTTCCAAATTCCTGGGAGGTAGAATTTGATTGGCTCAGTCCTGCTTTGGCTCTGGCTGAGGGCAGGGTTTTGAAGTACTTATCTCCTATGGGAATTCTCCCTTTGTGGTTGGAGTGAAATAGGGGAAAGAGAAGAGACCCTTCTCAGAGCAAGTAGGGAGCTATTGTAAGTGAGGACACTGACACTGAAAAATGCTTCTAACTACAAATGTGATAAATAATTCTATAGACAAGAACAGGGTACAGAAATAGCATAGAGGGCGAATGAATCACTATTTAGGGATGGAGTGGGGGTCAGGGAGAGCTTCCTGGAGAAATTGGTGGCTGAGTTGGGTTTTGAAAGATAATCAAGTACAGCAGTGGGAAGGAAGGCTATGCCCTACAGAAGAGCAGCAATAGAAAGAGAACAAATGGCATAGTGTGTTTGGGTAGTTGTAAGCACGATAGTGGTATAATTTTTGAAATAGGGCAGGTTTGTTAGTGGCTAGAGAGAGAGGGAGATCAGGCCCAGTTCATGGAGAAACCTTATCTTGCTAAGACAAGGGAAGCCAGAAAGAATAGATGACAATCAGATTTGTTTCCTTATGAGATAATTTCATTGGATGAACTGGGGGCAGGTTTATCATAACTCTTGAGAACCTGGGCTAAGAGAGTGGCAGTGAAAAAGAAGAGGGGAGATACTGGGGCATCTGGGTGGCTCAGTCAGTTAAGCTTCCGACTCTTTCGGTTTAGGTCATGATCTCAGGGTTATGGGATCAAGCCCCACATCTGGCTCTGCGCTCTGCGAGGTATCTGCTTGAGATTCTCCCTCTCCTTTTGCCCCTTCCCGTGCTCACACATGCCCTCTCACTCTCTAAATAAATAGAATATTTTTTATTTTTACTTTTTTAGATTATTTATTTGTCAGAGAGAGAGAGAAAGAGCGAGAGAGCACAAGCAGGGGGAGCAGCAGGTAGAGGGAGAAGCAGGCTTGCTCCCCGCGGAACAGGGCACCTGATGCGGGACTCGATCCCAGGACACTGGGATCATGACCTGAGCCGAAGGCAGGTGCTTAACCGACTGAGCCACCCAGGCGTCCCAATAAATAGAATTTTTATTACTATTTTTTAAAAAAGATTATTTATTTATTTATTTATTTGACAGAGACAGAGAGAGAGAGCACAGATGGAGCAGCAGGCAGAGGGAGAGGGAGCAGCAAGCTCTCTGCGGAGCAGGGAGCCTGATGCAGGGCTCAGATCCCAGGACCCTGGGATCATGACCTGAGCCAAAGACAGCCGCTTAACTGACTGAGCCACCCAGGCGCCCCTAAATAGAATCTTAAAAAAAAAAAGAGGGGAGATTTTTTAGGCAGTAAAATCTTCAGTACTTGGGATTTATTAGATGTAGGAGGAGAAGGATAATTTTTTTTTTGTAAGATTTTATTTATTTATTTGAGAGAGAGGGAGTGCATGCACGAGCAGGGGGAGAGGTGGGGGGAGAGGGAGAAGCAGACTTCCTGCTGAGCAGGGAGTCCGATGTGGGGCTCTATCCCAGGACCCTGAAATCATGACCTGAGCTGAAGGCAGAGGCTTAGCCAACTGAGCCACCCAGGCTCCCCGAGAAGGGTAATTCTTAAGATGATGCCCCCTGATCTTCTGACCTGGGTGAGTAGATGAATTGGGATACCATCTGAGATAAGAGATAGGAGACTGAGGTGCTGTTGGTGGTATAATTCTTGATCTGACTGATAATTAAAGGGCATTTTAAGTATGTTTTATGCATTTTTCTGCATTTAAGTTATATTTCACAATCTAAAATGTTGAAGAACAACAACAAAAAAACAGAAGAAGATACGTTTGGGGAAAAAGATGCTGTCTTTAGGGTTGCAATTTGCATTTGGGCTGTCCATGCGACCCTCCCAATGGTCGTGTTTAGAAGGCAGTTGAATATGAAATCTGAAGTACAGAAGTATGGACTGCCGATACAGATGAAAGGATTAGATTAGATTAGGTATGTAGTTCTCAAGCTCAAGTTAAAATCTTCTGGAGAGTTTAAAAAAGTACTGATAACCTAGATCCCACTCCAGGCCGATTAAATTGGTTTCTGGGGGTATGAGGGCACAACATCTAGCTTAAATAGCTTCTTGTGCTTCCGATGCACAGAGATGAGACTCTCTGGGTTACAGGAAGATCACTTACTCCCTACATTCTGTGACACAGGGAGAGTTGTGCGAAGAGGGTTTTGTAATTGCTTTAGAGCTCAGTATAGGTTTATTCTTTTTTGGGAACATAATTCATATGCCTTGTGCTTTCCCCCCATTAATACTGGAGATTTAAAAAGTATGCCCTTTGTTAAAACAGTGGTGCACATGTATTCTTAAAAATATGTGGAAGATATAGCTATTTTAGATAAAACAGTTTTAAAACAGAAGCTTTCCTTTATTGAAATGGCTATGTCTTCTCTAATTTCAATTACTAATAGTGTATAGTCTTTGCAGCCAAACATAGAAAATTGCCTCATCAGCTGCAGTGTCTTTGAATAGTAAATATGAAGGACAATGATTGGTAAATGAATTGTGGGTATAATATAGTCTGAAAGGCAGACAGCTGTAAATGGTGAGATTGTCTCTGATATGTGATATGGAAAGGACAGTTGCTCACTCACCGTTCTTTCATTCCCTCCCTGCATGGCTTTATAACTCAGCAGGGTCCTGTATCCATCAATATGTATTAATAGTACCTGGAATATGCCCAGGAGTATATTAGGAAATTTATGTAAGTTACTAAACAAATAGATAAAAATGCATGGGACTTGCACTAGGCATGCTAGTGTTTGAGTTGAGGAGGGCATGTAAATGACAGTTGAATGCAAAATTATTTGGTAACTGTAAGAATCCAGAAACTAGAATGGTTTATTGGGCTTAAGCATTTAAGGACGACTTACACATAGATGATTCTTCTAACACACTGGCCTCTGGTTCCTTGATCTCTACTTCTTTAGTGATCTTGTTTTCCATGGATGTCAGTCAGATCATGGACCTCAGATCCATTGATCCTACCATTTTTTCATTGTCTTTTATCTTCTTGATGTTCAACCTTCCTTCCTCAGCCAACTTAAATTCCATAGTTATACAAACTTCTTATATATCCTCAACTCCCATGCCCTTCTTGCTTTATCACTTGCTTGGCAAAACCTACAACCGTGGCTAAATGGACTCTCCTATTCAGTATGTGCACCCGTGCATCTGAACGTAATGGAAAACAGGCACTGCACGCATGTGCACTCACACACTCCCACACCCATGCCAACTGATCTTATTTTTAAAATCGTGACCTTGGACCTTGAGTGGGTCCTTAATACTGCCAGGCAATCATATGTCCCTAGTCCATTCATTTTGTCACTCTCCTAGACAGCTCTTTTACACCATCCGTTTTCTCTTTAAACCCATAACACCTCTCCCATTCAAGCAAGATGACCTTGCCTTCTGCTTCACTAAGAAAACGGAAGGACTCTGTATTTATGCATTCTGTCCTCATTCCTATTACCACTGTCTGTGGATCTATCAGATAGTCTCTTCACTTGTCTACTAGATAGCATCCCCTCTCAACTACTCAAAGATATTGCTCCAAGAATGCCCCAACCTTCAGTTTTCCCACATCACTATTTTCATTTCTATTGGATCATTCATAGCATATAAACATGTTATTTTTCCCACTTTAGAAATACTTTCTCTTACTCCCACTTCACTGCCAGGTACTGTCCCATTTATTTGCCCTCCTTTGTAGCAAAACTTCTAGAAAGGGTTCTCTCCTCAACTGTTTTGAATTTCTTTTCTTCCTATTCTCTCTCCTATTATTTTTTATTGAGATATAATTCACATACCATAAAATTAATCATTTTGAGTGTATAATTCAGTGGTTTTTAGTACATTCACAAAGTTGTATGTCCATCACCACTAATTCCAGAACATTTTCATCATCCCACAAGAAACATTATTCTTAGTAGTCTCTCACTGTTTCTTTCTTGCCACCAGTCTTTGGCAACTACTAATCTACTTTTTGTCTCTGTGGACCTGCCTATTCTGGATATTTCATATAAATGGAATCATACAATATGTGACCATTTGTGTCTGGCTTCTTAGTAATGTTTTCAAGGTTCACCCATGTTGTGACATATACCCATGCTTCATTCCTTTTCTTGGCTGAATAATACTCCATTGTATGGATGTGTACCTACCACATTTTGTTTATCCATCTGCTGATGGACGTTAGGGTTGTTTCCACTTATTGGCTGTTATGAAATACACCACTATGAACTTTCATATTCAGGTTCTTATGTGAATGTGTGTTTTCCAGTCCTTTTGGGTGCATATCTTGGAGTTGATTGCTGGGTCATATTGATAACCTTATGTTTAACACTTTGAGGAACTATTAAACTTTTATAAAAGAACTGCATTTTACATTACCATCAGCAATGTACATGAATTCCAGTTTCTCCATCCATTCTTTCATAAGCCAACTTTAATCAGGCTTTTTCCTTGCTTCTCAGTTGAAACTGCCCTTGACAGGTCATTAGTAACATCAAAGTACCTAAATTCACAGTCAATTCTCAGTTCTCATTGTGTTTGACCTATAAACAGCATTTGACATAGTT
The DNA here is from genome assembly GCF_011800145.1 of Mirounga leonina. Taxonomy (NCBI): domain Eukaryota; kingdom Metazoa; phylum Chordata; class Mammalia; order Carnivora; family Phocidae; genus Mirounga; species Mirounga leonina. The sequence continues at coordinate 11,552,047 of NW_023270433.1, forward strand.
GATTACTCATTCCTCCTTTTTTCACTTTTGGCTTCCAGGACACCACACATTTTTGGCTCCCCCCACCCCCAATTTTATTGATTAGTTTTTGTCAGTTTCCTTTGTTGTTTCTTCCTTTCTCTGCTTTAAAATTGGAGTTCTCATAGGGGAGCTTATGTATACTTACACATCTTTTAATACTATTTGTATGCTGGCTCCCAAGTTGATATCTCTGAGATCTCTTTTTTTGTAGTTCAGAGCCATATATCCCAACTGCTTGCCTACTTACAGCCTCATCAGGATGTCTAATAGACATCTTGAATGGAAAATATCTAAAACCAAACCCCTTTTCTTCTCTTCATAATATGTTCCACTTACAGGTCTCCCCATCTCTAATGAAGAGAATTCTGTCTTCTAGTTGTTCAGGCCAAAAACCTTGGCATTAACTTTCACTCCTTTCTTACATCCCATATCCAATCTTCTAGGAAGTCCTGGTGGCTTTACCTTCAAAGTATACAGTCAGATCGCTTCTTGCCACCTCTAAACTTTGCTATCATCTTGGTCTGGTCATCATCTTTCACCAGGATCTTTGTAAAAAATTCCCAGTCAGATCCCTTGCTAAGGTACCTTGCCTCTAGCAGTCTAGCTCAATACAATAACTGGAATAATCCTTGAGGAGTATGTCATATCCTATTCATTTTCTGCTCAAACCCTGCATTGGCTTTCCATTTCACTCAGTAATAGCCAAACAAGGCCCTATTTCATCTGACTGTATTACTTTCTGACCTCATCTACCGTTACTCTGGATGGTTTACTCCATTGGCCTCCTTGCTATTTTTCTTTTCTTTTCTTTTTAAGATTTATTTATTTATTTTATTTTATTTTTTTATTTTTTATTTTTTTTATTTTATTTTTTTATTTTTTTATTTATTTTTTATTCTTATGTTAATCCCCATACATTACATCATTAGTTTTAGATGAAGTTATTTATTTATTTTAGAGAGCGTGTGCGCATGTGTGCATGCATGAAATGGGGGAGGGGCAGAGGGCGAAATCTTCAAGCAGACTCCCTGCTGAGTGCAGAGCCCCACACAGGTCTCTGTCCCGTGATCCATGAGATCACCACCTGAGCCCAGACCAAGAGTTGGATGCCTAACTGACTGAACCACACAGGCGCCCCACCCCTTGCTGTTTTTGAAACAGCTCAGGCATGCTTTAGAAGCAGGGCCTTTGCATTTGCTGTACCTTTTGCTTGAAATTTTCTTCAATTCTTTAAAATCTACTCTAAACTTGTGAATTAAGCTTACTCTAATTTTTAATTCTGCAACTTGCTTTTTCCGTACTTGGTTCCTCTTACTCTGCTCTCTTATTTTTACATAATACTTGAGTTATTGATTGGCTGCATTATTGACTTATTTATGATGTTTATGATGTATTGCTCTCCCTCCAAACCCCTCTGCTCGGCTGAAGCTCCATGAGGGCAGGGATATTTGTTTTTTTTTTTACTGGTGTGTCCTAAATGTTTAGGGACAGTGATGGTACATATTATCCATTCAACAAATATTTGTGGAATGAGCAAATAAATGGATAACTATATGGGGGAGGTGGGGTCTGAGGCAGATCTTGAAATATTTTGATAAGCAAAAGCTTTGGGGAAAAAAGAACAGCTTGGAATCTATTTTCTTTCCTACTCCTCTCTTCTCTGTGCCTTTCACAAAATCACCTATCCTTCAAGGCGTGGGCATATGAATTAGGACGGAGTTTGAATCTGCTTCTTACTGTGTATATGATCCTGAGCAAGATTTGTGGCCACCCTTGAGTCTTTTTTTATTTTATTTTATTTTATTTATTTATTTGACAGAGAGAGACACAGCGAGAGAGGGAACACAAGCAGGGGGAGTGGGAGAGGGAGAAGCAGGCTTCCCGCGGAGCAGGGAGCCCGATGCGGGGCTCGATCCCAGGACCCTGGGATCGTCCTGGGATCATGACCTGAGCCACCCAGGCGCCCTGAGAGAGAGAATCTTAGGCTCCCTGCCCAGCGCGGAGCCCGATGCAGGGCTCCGTCACACAACCCTGAGATTGTGACCTGAGCCGAAATCAAGACTTGGATGCTTAACCGACTGAGCAACCCAGGCACTCCAAAAAAGTAATTTTTGTTAAGTGTATACTTAACATTTAGTAAAGTTCACCCTTTTCGGGTATACCGTTGTTTGAAGTTTGATAGATTTTCTCAATCATGTAACTGCCACAATCAAGATATAAAATATTTTCATTTCATTTCAAGAAGTTCCTTTGGGTCCCTTTGTAGTCAGTCACCTCCCTTTATCTTCCATCCCTGGCAACCACTTATCTAATTCCCTTCCCTATAGTTTTGCTTTTTCCAGAATGTCATACACATGTAGTCACTAGGTATGATTCCTTTTGAGTCAGGCCTCTTTCATTTAGCCTAATGCTTTTGAGACTTATACATGTTATTACATGTATCAGGAGTTGATATCTTTTTATTGCTGTGTATGGATATACTAACAGTTTGTTTTTTTATTTACCAGTTGATGTATTTTGGGGTTGTTTCTAGTTTTTAACATATATGAGTAAAGGTGTTATACATTTTTATGTATCATATACACATTAAAATATTTTTTGGAGGGTGGACATATGTTTTCATTTCTCATGGGTAAATACCTAGGAGTGGGATTGTATGGTAAGTGAATTTCACTTTATAAAAAACTGCCAAACTGTTCTTCAGTGTGATGAGTCTTTTTTCACGTTTATCAAATGGGCTGTTAGTTAGGACTCTTAGTTGCAAGCAACAAAAGTGTCCTCTGGCAAGGGAACTTAGGAATAAGATATTATTTGGTGGCTCACAGAATCCCTTGGAAGGCTGGAGAGAGAGGCTCAGTTTTGTATCTAGGAACATTATCCTAGGCACAGACACCAGAGTTTGAACTGCTAAAACCATGAAGGGACACAGACACCGTGACTAGAACTGCTATCTCTGGAAACCTGATAAAGCTTCAGTGCTGCTAGCACTTGCCAGAATAGATTCTCTGAAGACCTCGCTCTTTTGAGTCATTACTTTTGAATCACTTTCTGGAGGTGAGCTCTGCTTCATAAGGTAGGGGGTTCCCCAAATGTAGAAAAGGAGGTTCAGATGTAGGGCTACTAAAAGGAAATGACCTATATGTACCGCAGATATCTACCTCCAGGGGTGGTTGTGGTTAAATAAAATAATTTCCATGTAATGTCTAGAACTTATTAGGTGCCTTTTAAATAGGTTATAAATGCTTGTTTACTTACCTGTCTACTTCTTTCTCGTCTGTCTTTTTAAAGTAAATTTCACTGAAGTATAATGAAACAGTGCATAAATCCCAAGTATATACACCTTGATGGATTTTCATGAAGTGAATTCATCCTTTTAACCAGTACCCAGAAGAAGAAATAGAATATTACTAACATCACAGAAGCCTCTCTCATGTCCCCTCCTAGAAACTCCCCACTTTCTCCTCCACTAGGTAACAGCTATTTTGACATGAATAGTTTTGCCTCTTACCAACTTTATATAATCAAAGCTGTATGTTATGTTAGGTGTGTATGATTTCTTTCAACACTCAGGCTCATTTGTGAGCTTCATCCATGTTCTTGTGTGTGACAAGAGTTGATTTTATATTGTTCTGTTGTATGAATATAACACCATCCATTCTATTGATGGAAGTATGGGTTATTTCCAGTTTTGACTAATACAAGTAAGTGCTGTTACGCTTGCATGTCTTTTGGTTTACATATATATATATATGTTTCTGTGGGTATGTAACATGGAGTGGTATTATTGGGTCATGGATTCTGTGTATGTGTAGCTTTAGGAGAGAATGCCAAAAAGTTTTCTAAAGTAGTTTTTCCACTTTATACTCCTGTCAGTAGTACATGTGAGTTCCGGTTGGTTACATCTTTTTTAACATCTTTGTTCTTTCAGTGAGACTTTGTATCCAGGATAATACTTGCTTGATTCTACCTAATCAGTTCCATGTGTCTATTATATTATTAAGTCTTTGATGTGAGATTTCATTTTTTAAAAAAATCTCTGTCCTTTTAGTATTAAGTACAGAATATAGGATGCATATAGTAAATAAATGCTCAGTGGAAGTTGCATAAAAAAAAAAGACTGTGTAGGCTGGGATAATCTTGGCATTTTTGGGGGGAGAGAACTTTGTGATCTGACTGAATTAGAAGCAAATGGTATGTTGGAAATGGTGATAGGGTTGAAGTAAGTCAGATGGAATCTGATTGGATTCTGTAGGTAATACATAGCCCTTTTTTGTTTTCAGAACTTGGAGAGATTTAATGAATGAAAGCTATTTTGTTCTGTGAATGAAGAATTGCATTTTTATTTAACAGTGTGCCCAGCTCTTAGGAAACAGTTACAAAAAAAGATTTGGGCCGATGATTGGACACAGATTAGACAAGGCATGGGCTGGTGTCTATTTGGTCAGCTTTATCTCAGTTTCTTCATAAATGGAGCTCACATCTCTCTTGTCAGTATTAGAACTAATATAAAAATGTGAGTAGGTGTTTTTTTTCTCGGCAGATTTTATTCTGTGGCAATCCAAGATTCAGAACTTTAAAATGTATGTTGCCGAGTATAATTTATTAAAGAAAGGAAGTTCAGCTGTTTCCATTGCCATCCATGTGGAATTCTGACTGACTAGCTAACTATAGTATTTCCAGAGTGGCTTGCCTACCTTCTCTTCTGCTTTGTTGTTTTTCTACTCTAGCTCCTTTGTTCTGTTTGTGTCAGTAATCAAAAATAAAACTTATAAAGTGGCATGAAGCTTCTTGCCTCTGAGGGCTTATATCACTAATAGATGTCTTACTTCATTTCGTGACTTTTGTTAATTAAAAAGCACATAAATATAGGGGCATGGGTGGCTTAGTTGGTTAAGCGTCTGCCTTTGGCCCAGATCATGATCTCAGGGTTCTGGGGTCTAGCCCTGCATCGGGCTCCCTGCTCAGCGGCGAGCCTGCTTCTCTCTCTCCCTCTACCTGCTGCTCCCCCTGCTTGTGTGCTCTCTCTCTCTGTCAAATAAATAAAATCTTAAAAAAAAACCACCAACACATAAATACAATGTTTTTTAGAATCAGATTTTTAGTGGAAGAAAATAAAACCAAGAAGAAAAAAACCCCTTAATGTTAAATCTGAGTTGGAAATATCAATATGAACTTATGATTTAAAAAATGAATATATTTACTTGCCCTATCTACTGAAAGGACCCAGCAGCAATGACATCCAGTGGAGAAGAGCCTACCTCGTGCCCAGATAATTTAAATTTCAGTACCATTTCCCACTAAAAGGAACCTTGGAGAAATGTTCCTTGGAGCTGGTTCCAGGTGTGGAGCAGGAAAAGTGCTAGCTGAGTCTGGGACATCTTGTGTCAAAAAGCAAGGGAGCTGGGGTGCCTGGGTAGCTTAGTTGGTTAAGTATCCAACTCTTGGTTTTGGTTCAGGTCATGATCTCATGGGTCATGGGCTCCAGCCTAGCATCAGACTCCGCGGGGAGTCTGCTTGAAGATTCTCTTCCTCTGCCCCTCCCCCCACTCACTCTCTCACACTCAAATAAATACGTCTTAAAAAAAAAAAAAAAAAAGCAAGGGAGCTGTCAAAGAGTAGCAGTTCATGTCCAAAGGACACAGGAACTCACTTGTAAAGCCTCCACTCAGATTGGCCAAATTTGAGACAACTTGGGTATGCATGATAAAGAACGATCGATGGCAATGGACATTGGATTTTAAGAGTATTCTTAGTTCATAATGAGTTGGGGGTGGGGGAGAGGAAGGAATGGGGTGTGGAGAGAAAGGTAGAGCTCTTCTTTGCATAAGATCACCAGAAAATAAATATAAAAGGAATATAATTAGAAAATCACCTTTTTGTAATAATTTAGTTCAGGCAAGGATCATTGGTGGATGCTAAAACTGCTAAGTTGTTAGGAAAAAGGATATTCACACAGTATTAAAGTATCACATCACAGATTACTTACTACTTACAAAAGGGAAAATAATTTTGTAATGTGGAGATCTGGCATTTACCAACTTAACCAAGTGATTAAACTTAGGATCACCAAGCTGACATCAAGTACTCCCTGACTTGATGTAGTAAGAACTATGTAACATTACCTCTGGTTGTATTATTGCCAGAAATGAGCAGAGAAATCATAATGTGGGGCATTCCATATGACAGTTGCCCTGGACTCCTAAAAAAGATACTGACATGAAAAAAACAGGGTGCCTGGGTGGCTCATTCGTTAAGTGTCTGCCTTTGGCTCAGGTTATGATCGCGGGGTCCTGGGATCGGGTCCCGCATTGGGCTCCCTGCTCTGCGGGAAGCCTGCTTCTCCCTCTCCCACTCCCCCTGCTTGTGTTCCTGCTCTATCTCTCTTTCTGTCAAATAAATAAATAAATCTTAAAAAAAAAAAACAAAGGTAAGGAGACTGAGGTATTTTTTTATTAAACTTTTTCAAATCCTTGATTACTTTGGAAGCTATCTAGTCTTTTTCAGTTCTTTTGATGGTCTTTTTTTTTTTTAAGAAAATTTGTCATGCATCTTTGACTTACGAGTCTATTTTTACTTGATACTGTTACCCTTATCTTGACAATGTATACATCATAGAGCACTAACTTCCTTTACTCTCATCTCATCTTATACATTGTTATAGTTGTATAGTTGTGTATATATTTAAACCCCACAAGTCAGTATTGTTATTTTTTGTAACATTTGAACTGTTAATTTGGATTTATCTATTTACAGTTGACTCTTGAACAACACAGGTTTGAACTGCGTGGGTCCACTTGTATGTGGATTTTTTTCCATATAGTATAGTACTGTAAATGTATTTTTTCTTCCTTATGATTTTCTTTTTTTTTTTTAAGATTTTATTTATTTATTTGAGAGAGAGTGAGAGCAAGAGAGAGAGAGAGCACACACAGAGGGAGAGGGAGAGAGAGAAGCAGACTCCTCACTGAGCCTGGAGCCCGATGTGGGGCTCCATCCCAGGACCCTGGGATCATGACCTGAGCTGAAGGCAGACCCTTAACCAACTGAGCCACCAAGGCGCCCCTTATGGTTTTCTTAATAACATTTTCCCTAGTATACATTATTGTAAGAGTGCAGTATATAATACCTATAACATACAAAATACGTGTTGAGTGTTTATGTTATCAGTGAGGTTTCAGGGCAACAGTAGGCTAATAGTAGTTAAGTTTTGGTGGAGTCAAAAGTTTTATGCAGTTTTCCTGCATGGGGAGGGGTCAGCACCCCTAACCCTTTGTGTTGTTCAAGGGTCAACTGTATTTATCACTTTCTTTGTTCTTCTTCTGTCTGAACTCTGATCTTTTATCTGTGATAATTTTCTTTCTGTTGGAAGAACAGCCTTTAGAATTTCTTTTAGTACAGGTCTTCTGGTGGTGAACTCTCTCTCTCTTTTCTTTCTCTTTCCACCCCCCCCAAAAGTGCATTCATTCCTGAAGGATATATTCCCTGGATATAGAATTCTTTATTGCAAGTTATTTTCTTTAAAAAGCACATTGAAGATAACCATTCCTCCATTTTCTGGCTTCCATTGTAAATATTGAGAGCTGTCAGTCTGCCTCTCCTTTAGGTAATTTGTCTTTTTGCTCTCACATTTTATAACAACCCTGTGGGATGTAGGTTTTTATTTTTGTTTGTGCAGGTGTGAATAGAAACTCAGGACAACTTTCCGGTCAAACAGTTAGCAAATGATGTCTGTTGGACGTCAACACCTGTACTTTCCCCACTTTGCCTTACTGCCTCTCACTAAAGAAAAGTATATATTCATTTCTTCAACAGTATTTATCCAGCTCCCATTATATGTATAACACTGCTACAGACTGAGGTGGATACCAGATTTTGAGACATAATTCAATTTTATAGTTTAGAGAAAAGCATGCCAAAAACACTAAAGTTGCAATGAAGCAGTATATGGCTAACAGCTAAAATGGTGATAGCTTGCCGTAATTACTGAAAGAGTTTATGCAAAGGGAATTTCACATTTGGCTGGAAGTGTCAAAGATTGTCCTGGAATGTTGTCGGAACCCCAGGCAGATTTGTTGAGGGTGGAGATTGTAGAAGCTGTTTTAGGCAGGGGCAGATCACGTGAAGAAAGGCACGGAGGGCTAAATGATGGATTTAGGAAATGGCAGCACCCTTGATTTGGCTCTAGCTGAAGGTGACAAATGTTGTTGGAGATAAGATTGTATGTGAGGTGGCACCTCATTACAGGGAGCCATAAATTCCTATTCTCTGTCTTTTAGGTGGCAGGGAGTCCTTGAAGAGTTGTTTGGGGTGGGGTGATACAATGAAAGCAGAAAGTATTACTTGGAGGCTAAGAGCTTGACCTGATTCTATATCCCAACCTTAATTTCAGTTATGGCTGTATCACTTCCTCACTAATACTGTAAGTTAGTTAACTTTTCAAAGCCTCGGTTTCCTCATTTATGAATTTGAAGTAATTATAGTACTTACCTCATAGTTGTTATAAGGATTAAATCAGTTAATATATGCAATGTACTTAGAACAATGGCTGGAACAGAGTAGGCACAATTTAAGTATTTGGCATCATTTTATTATTACAAAATAGGATGTTCCTTATTAGTAACCAGTGTCTGGTACATGGTTAATCACAATTCTGGTTACCAATAGAATGTGTATAGGATAAATGTTATTAACCAAGTTATCTTTTCATACCTCTGCACCTGGGTATAGGGAATGTAAAACCTTTAAAGTTGTATTAATGAATGGATAAGCTATTTGATTGACTTAGGTCATTTCCACATTGCATCATTTTTGTGATTACATATTACATATCATTCCTAATCTCCTCAGTTAATTCATTTTATCAGTAACAATAATAGTGAAGAAAACATTCCATGTTAAGAGTCTGTCGTCAGGGGGTGCCTAGATGGAGCAGTCAGTTAAGCGTCCCGACTCTTGGTTTCAGCTCAGGTCTGCTGGGCTCCACACTCAGTGCAGAATCTGCTAGTTTCTCTCTCCCTCTCCCTTTGCTCCCTGCCTCCCCCCTGCCCTCCCCCCGCCCTCCCCAGCACACTTGCTTGCATTCTCCCTCTCTCAAATAAATAAATAAATAATAAATTTAACTCTTTAATTAAAAAAAAAAAGAATCTGTGGTCAGAAGAGCGGGAAGGAGGTAGTTAAATCTGTGATGAAACTGTGTGTCATAGGAGGAAGCTGTAAATATACCATTGGAAAGATGTAGGAATTGTGCTGGTTGCTGAATTTAGAAACATTATTTGTGGGTTCTGTTTAATACGGTCTCTTCCGGAAATGGCATGTAACCTGAGGATGCTAACTAAGCTTCCTCCATAGGTATGAAGAATAAAAAACCACTTTCTCTGTTAACATTTTTTTCCAAGGGAAATTGTATAAAGCCACTGAAGCATCAGGACTGATGGACTAGGAATGCATTTAAGTGAGGGCTTATTAATCTTTTAAGAAGTAGAAAAGCAAACATGTCAGAAGCAGTTTGGATTTACAGTATTAAAATGCCAGTATCTTCAATATTGTCACAAAGGAGAATGGGAAATGATTCAAGAATGGACATCACTTGGGGAGCCTGGGTGGCTCAGTCGTTAAGCGTCTGCCTTCGGCTCAGGTCATGATCCCAGGATCCTGGGATTGAGCCCCGCGTCGGGCTCCCTGCTTGGCGGGGAGTCTGCTTCTCTCTCTCCCACTTCCCCTGCTTGTGTTCCCTCTCTTACTGTGTCTCTCTCTGTCAAATAAATAAAATCTTAAAAAAAAAATGAACACCACTTATGTATTTCTTTTAAGGTTGAATAGTTCAGCATAAAACCAGATGCCTTTACTGACAATACCCAACAAGCAGCTAATGGTAATTTTAAGTGAGGTTTAACTTATTATTGGAATGATTTTACTAGAGAAATTTGCCTTTCCGTGTGAACGTAAACTAAGTCTAGAACTAAACACATGGTGCTGTTTTTTAGATTGTATGTCATATATTCTCTGGTCTCTCATTACTAATGATTTGAACATTTTTGTTTTAATTGGCAACTTAAAAAAATTCCTATAAATACTTTCACATTTTTCCTATTTTCCATATTTGTGTTTTCTATAAATTGGCAAGGGAAGAACTTTGCATATGGTCTGTTTTTCTTGGAATAAGAGATTTTTTTTTCCTGTCTTCCTCTCTTTCTGGTCTGTTTTCCTAACCTTTAACCATGCTGTTAACAGATGATCAATTTATCCTTGTATTCATCACTTTAACTGTTTTGAAAAAGCTCAATTCCTAACAGTGACTTAAGTTTTCTCATGACAGCATCATTTAGGATTGTATAACTCATTTGATTATGACAGTTTTGATTCTTGAAACTCCTTTTATATTTTGAGTTGGGTTTGTATCTATATAATGCTGAATGGAAAGCCTGACCTTACATTTTAAGTTACTGAATGATTGTTTTTTTCTGACCCCTTAGCTGAATTTTCGGTTGATTGACCATACCTTATGAAGCAGACAAGGCAGGTATCTTTTACTTGAAAGTACTTCAGTGTAGAGACCCACAGGTTTTGGCACCTAACAAATTTGGGTTCAAATTGTATGTTTGCCCTTGTGGTGAGTCTCAGTTCCTCAAATGAGGAGCCTTAAAGTGGAGATTGATCATGGGCTGATGTAAACATTAAGTTAGATGATTAATGTAAAGTGTCTTGTACACACTGGAACATGGGGGATCAAAAATGAAGCTGCTGCCAAGGTGATCATTTTACAAGATCGGTCACATAATTGTGTATGTTGTGGTAGTCGTGTTTGCTGTTTATATGAGCAGTTTCCGCAAATGAGTTACCTGGGAATAAAGCATGTTTAGAATGAATTGCAGTCAGCCTCTCAGTTGAAGCACATTCTTATAAACTTGCATTTGCTTCCCAGCGAGCAAAGGGGGCACAGTAACTGTGCTCATAGCACCTACTTGCCTACAGCCGAGGAGAGATCTGGCCCTAGGGCAAGACTGTCTAAGTTAGGAGTCTAGCTGTGTTACAGCTATGGAGAATGATGAGGAGGTGCTCATATGCCCCCCACAAAAGTACCAAGACAGCGGCACCTGGGTAGCTCAGTCGGTTAAGTGTCAGGTCGTGATTTCAGGGTTGTGAGATCAAGCCCTGCATTGGGCTCAGCACTGGACGTGGAGCCTGCTTAAGATTCTCTCTCTCCCTCTCCCTCTCCCCCTGCTCACATGCACGCTCGCTCGCTTACTCTCAAAAAAAAAAGTACCAAGACAGAGTCATAATTGGGTCATCAGTCATTTATTCATTTGATAAATATTTGAGGGTTACTATCCAGGTACTGTGATATATACAAGGAATACAGCAGAGAACAAAACGTAGTATCTGCCTTTAAGGAACATGTAGTTATAGAACTGATAAGTGGTGCAACATAAGGCAAAGCTAGTGCAGTGGGAGCAAATGGGAGGGATAATTTATTCAGTCCTGGCTGGGAAGGGGCTGAGGGTAGAGGTCAAGATCAGGGAAATCTGCATGGGGAAGGTGCTGTCTAAGCTGAGGGCATAATGAGGGTAAAAGGTTTAGAAGTTAAGGGTGGTATTTTGAAATTTTTATTTTAAGAGTAGAGCGTCTTATTTCTGAGAATAGGTTACTGAGTAAGCATGCTTGAGTCTAATTTCCACCAGAAGTGGGAAATCAGATTTTAGAAATCCTTTCTTTTCCTCATTGTTATTGGGGATAGGGAGGGAGTAGGCCTAATTTTGTGTTCTGGAAAAACTAGAGTCCAGAATCTCACTTGGAAGCTGGAGTTTTAAACATTACCAACAAGGTGTCTATTTAGTTTCTGTAATTTTGTTACAATAAATATTTGTTGACTCAGTAGCAAAGGGGATTGGCATGGTTCTGGTCCCTACCCCGCCGCCATCCTTAAGAATTAAGATCTGAGAGGCTAAATGATTGGGTGAGCAGTGTAGATAGTACTGAGAACACTGGGCTTTGGAATCAGGCAGCTGATTTAGTACATGAATCATAAATAAACATAAATAATGTGAATACATAAATAAACATGAATTCATATCTTGGCTCTGTCACTCACCCTACGGTACTGGGCAAATAATGTCTCTGTTAAGAATGTTTAAAGACATTCTTGTTTAGTTTCAAACAGATGTTGATGTAAATGGTTCTTCAGGGATGAGGAATCCAAGACTCAGGTAAGTTACATGCTTGCTCTTCTATACACATATACGTGTGTATATATATATGTGTGTGTGTGTGTGTGTGTATGTATATATGTATATGTATGTCAAGATTCATAATAATGTTAATAGATTTTTATGTTCTTTCATAACTGTATGAGATAGGTAGATAGAGGTGTTGCCACAGAGGAAATGAAATGGTGCTTTGAAGGGAGAATTGGTTGTAGACTTGGGTTGGATGGAGGAAGGCTTCCTGGAGAGGTAGCCTTTGAGAGATGAGTGGGCTTTTTTGGCGGATGCTTTATAGTAGAGTGAGTCATGAGGAGCTCCAGTTCTGTAGACAGGTTATCTGGTTTGAATCCTGGCTTTGCCATTGACTAGCTGCTTGATCTCAGAGAAGTTACTCTTCTAGACTATTGTTTCCTCTGTAAAATTGATATAATCACATCTCCCACAGAGGGTTTTTGAGGATTAAATGAAGTAATGCATGTAAAATGCTTACGCAAGTGCTTGGCATACAGCAGACATTGCTATTATTACTGTGGCATCATCATTATTACTGATAGGGATTGGGGAAGCCTTTTTAGACAAGAGAGAATTCTGTTCTGTCTTGATAAACTATCAAGTTTGTTTTTTTAAGATTTTATTTGACAGAGAACACAAAAGCAGGGGGAGAGGGAGAAGCAGGCTCCCCTCTGGGCAGAGAGCCCGACCTGGGGCTCGATCCCAGGACTCTGGGATCGTGACCTGGGCCCAAGGCAGATGCCCAAACGAGTGAGCCACCCAGGGGCACCTAAACTATCAAGTTTTGATAAATCTAGTGGTTGTATTTTTCCGTTTATGAGTCACACACTGAATAATTGAGATTTACTCTGGATTCTTCTTGAACTGCAGAATTTGTTGCAGACTGAAAAAAACACCAGTCACAAGCTCATGGTATTGTGTTGCTGTCCCTTGAGTTCAGGACTCGCTATCATTGGTTAGGTTGGAAGGGTCATCTTCTCTGTTTATATAACACTGTACTTTCTCAAATACTTGCCCAACTGTTACTCCATGATCCTCACAGTAGCGTTGTGAAGCACATAGGGTGGGAAGTCTTATTTTTCTGGAAGCAGAATCCACAGGACCAGGGGAGAGGTCTCTGTGACTGTTAGTGGCCATTCCAACACTTATATTCTAGTCTTCTGACTTATATTCCACTTTTTTCCTTTAGTTTTTTGTGAATAGAAGTCTGTCAGTAGACCTGAGTTTGCATTTAATTGCTGCCATTTACTAGTTGAGTGATCTTGTAAGAGTTCTTTAATTTATGAGTCTGTTTTTCCATCTGTCAGATGATGAGACTTTGAATCACATAGGATTGTTTGTGATGCTGAATTTACTTTGTGTAATGCTTTGTAAGAATTGCTTTGTATAATGTTGTAGGGTAGTGTGTATTAAGACACAAGTTTATTCACTAATTGGTGTCTTATCTGCCTAATGATAATTCAGGTAGAAAATATTCCTATTTCAATATTGCCTCTAATGTTTTTATCCTGCTTATTTGAGGGTAAGATCTTTGATAGTGATGTGAAGGCTCTGTCTTGGGAAAACCTAGGTGATCTGGGAGTGTTTGACAGGTGTATAATAACACTTCACAAAATAACATTCTATTTTTCACATCATTACTTGCATTGCTTGGTCTTACCCCTTTGTCTTTCTCTTGCTCTCTCTCTAACCCAGATGGTTAAACAATTTAAAGCTTTCCAGCTAATAAATACGTTATTTTAGAAGTTTGCAGTTTCTTTCCCACGGGAAATTCAGACAAGGGGATTTCTTTTACATATGAAGATCATTTTTTCATGTGTGTTTATCAGTTATTTATATACTCTTATCCTCATGAACCTCTGTCAGAGGTAGGTGAGTATATAGTTCTATAAATACCATATTAATTGGAAATTACAAAATGTACAAATTGAATAGAACAAATTGTTTTTATAATCTTACTTTTTCTTGAATGTTTAAAAATACATATGTGGGCACTTATTTATTAAGTGGTTGAGTTAGTTGTTATGAAAACCCTAATTTTAAGTTTTCTAATAGCTGAGAAAATCTGCGTTAAGGAAGAATTTTTGCATTTTACTTGTTCTTTTTCTGAACAGAGGTTGTGAAAAAGTACTGAGGTTGACTTGAAAGTGTCATTTGTGAGTTATGAGGCTCTTGAGTTAGCGTCTGTATTTTAATTGGGCGAAAAACAAGTTGTCTTGTAAAATACAAGGATATTTTCTATGGACATGGAAGTTTTTGTTGCCTTTCCAATATGTAGCAAACTATGAGTACTTATTAAATTGCAGTTTCATGAGTACTGTTGTATTGAGTATGCCAGGAGTCCAATCATAATATGTGACTTAGACATAATAAATGGCCTTATAACTTATGATACCATTTTGGCAATTCATATTTTTAAAGTTATCCACATTAGGAAAAATAGTATAATAGCTGTTTACAGTTGAGTAGCTTTGACTTTAATTAAAAAAGTTATACTCAAGTCAAGAAGACCAAAACTCAGTTTAGTCAACATAGGCTTTAGTTAATATAGGCTTGGAAGCTTTTTAAAAAGTTGGATATAGGGATGCCTGGGTGGCTCAGTCCCTGAGTTACCGAAAGGGATCAAGTCCTGTGTTGGGCTCCCTGCTCAGTGGGGAGTCTGCTTCTCCCTCTCCCTCTGTCTGCTGTTCCCCCTGCTTGTGCTCTCTCTCTCTCACAAATAAATCAATAAAATCTTTTAAAAAAATTGGATATAATGTGGATGGACTTAGATAATGGATTAGCTGTAATCCTTGTTTAGGGCATGCTGTCATTGGTTCACACATAGCCTTGTTTTTGTTTTATTTATTTTTAAAGATTATTTATTTTAGAGAGAGTGAGCGTGCACGTGGCTGGGGTGTGTGCAGAGGGAAGGAATCTCAAACAGACTCCCCACGGAGCGCAGAGCCCAATGTGGGGCTCCATCCCAGGACTCTGAAATCATGACAAGCCGAAATCAAGAGTTGGACAGTCAACCGACTGAGCCATCCAAGCTTACTCTCTTTTTAAGAATTTAAGAAGCCACTGTGAACCCACCACCAGAACAAAAGGATATAAGGTCCTTAATAATCTACATCTGACTTTTTTTAGGTTCTTCCACCCTCATGCCTCTCCCCTTGTCCCAGAACTTACGACCTGAATTCTGTGTTCCTCATTCTCTAGTTTTCCGGTTTTGTATAGCTTCATCACATCTTTATGGAATCTTAGAAAGTATATCTTTTTGTTTTTGGCTTTAACTTTACAAAAAAGACATTCTATATGTAATCATTTGGGACTAGTATTTTTATTTAATATTGTATTGCTAAGATATATCCATATTATTGCGTGTCATTGTAGTTCCTTCACTTTGCTGAGTAATAATCCATTATATCAAAGTAACATAGTTTATTCATTCAGTCTCCTGTGAATGGGCATTTTCCATGTTTTCTAGGTTTTTGCTACCGTGAACAATTTTGCTGTGATCATTTTAATACGTCTTTTGTACATGTAAGTTTCTCTTCATACATACCTAGGAGTAAAACCCCTGGGTAATAAAGAATGGGATTATTCAGTTTGTGGAAATTATGCCAGACATTTTTTCCCCACTATCAATCTATAAAAGACCCTATGGACATATCCTTTCTAACACTTGGAATTGTCAGACAGTTTTTGTTGCTTAAATGGGTATAAATGGTATCTTTTTATTGGTCTTGTGTTTTTTGTTTTTTTCCTGTGAAATGCTTGTTCGTGACCTCTGTTTTTGTTTTTGTTTTTCTTTCACCTGGGTTGTTTGTGCTTTTCTTTTGGATTTTAAGTCATCTTTATATAGTTTTGATACTTTTGTTGGATGTATATATTCCAAAAGCCTTTTCAGTTTGTGACTTCTCATGTTCTTTAGGGTGTTTTTGATGACCAGAAGTTCTTGATTTTAATATACTTGAATATAATTTATAGTCAACACTCTGTGTCTTCAAGGAATTGTTTGTCTTTTTCTTATTATATATGCCAATATCTGTTAACATTACAGATGACATTTATTTAAAGGCCTGAGATTGCAGTCGTAGGACAATAGAGAAGGTGGAATGTAGCTTAAAATGTGAATAACACTCATTGCTCATCCCCGACCCCCAATAGAAAATAAACCCTTGCTAAAAGCTGGATTCACATTTGTGCTTTAAACCTGAGTGGAGGTCACTGGTCTGCTATCCTGATTTTTCCCTGACCTCTTACCAGCCTATATGTCTCTTGAATGATTTACTCTTTCTCTGGACCTTAGTCTGAATGTATGGTTCAAAAAAATTTTTTTTAATAATGACTGTTGGTGAGAAAATGATTATGACCTTCCTGATCCATTTAGACAAACATTAAAAGGATGTTACATGAATATATTATTTATATTAGAAGTTATTTTTATTGTTGAATTTTAAAATAGTCGGAATAAAGCTTAACTTGAAGAAATTTGTATTAAAGCATTCTGCAATAAAACATTTTCAGAAATTTTTCTATACTTTGCTTTTAATATTTTTAAAAAAGACTTCACTTAAATGCAGTTCTGCTATTCATGTAGCTTGTCACAAGCATTTGTATGGCAGGTACCCATATCTCCTGTCACTTCTATATATTACATACTTTGTTCTGTGGCAGATTTGAATTCTGAAATCTCTCCTCCAGAGCATGTGTGCGCGTGCATGTACACACACACATCCCTTGCTCTTTCAAAGCCATCCTTTTCTGCTGTTGGGAAAGTGTACACAGAGAACTTTTTGTGCTTTATTCATTGTTGCCATCCCAAAAATAACATGTATTTGTGTAGGGCTTTATCAAGTGCTTTTATATGCATTCCTCACTTTTAATCCTTGCGTAAAACCTGGGTGATTGGCAGGGCAGGTTATAGTCCTACTTTAGACTGTACTAATACTGAGGTTTGAAGACATAAAGTCAGCATGTTCCTGGTACATTACGATACTTCGTATTTGTTGGATGGATGAATGAATGAATAAATGGTTAGTTAGTCTCACCCTGATGCCCTTTGCATTATACCATTGCTTCAGATTTAGCTATGCCCCAGAAGAGATCTTGGTGTATAGTAGAAACTAGAATGTTTGTTGACTACAACTTCTGCTTCTGACTATGATGGAGTAGTAACTGGTTCTGGACTAGCCTTTCTGCCATTAAAAAACATGAAACTGGACAAAATATATGAGGCAGCTCTTTCAGGCTTTTGACAACAGGCCTGTGATCTTGAAATTCATGAAATGAGTCCCACGACTGCCCCTGCTTTCTGCCTGAGAATAATTTCCTGAGCTGGAATCTAAGCAGAGCACACTGGCCAGCTGTGTTGAGTCAGAATTTAGAGCAGCTAAAATCGGGTAGAATCTTTAGGGCAGGACACTGGAGAAGAGGAAGCACTATCGGAGGGGTTCCCAGATGTTTCTGTGTGGATTCCTGATGAATTATTGGTGAAGAGTAGGGCTGTCCATAGGGGAGAAAGGCCGGAAGGTTTATCAGAGTGGCTGCCCCAGAGTTGGGAATGGAACAGAGATGCTTGAGGTTGTACAGCTGTGGGTATTGGAGCTCTGGCCCAGGCAGAATTGAGAGAGAGACCTGATTGACGCCCTGGGCATGTGGGTGAAACACTAGAAATAGAAAGACCATGAGGTAAAGTAAGGATTGGCAAACTCTGTCAATAAAGTTTTATTAAAACACAACCATACCCACTTATTTTCATTCTCCAGTGGCAAAGTTCAGTATTGCCACTGAGACTGTAGGCCTGGCAAGCCTACAGTGTTCACTACATTGTCTCTGTAAGAAAAGATTTTCTGACTTCTGCCCTAGAGTAAAGCCTACTCTGAACCTTCCCGTAACAAAGCCTATAATCAAATCCTGACAAAATCTTCAGAGGAGACAGAACTTGGTAGTTGACTTCTGCCAGGTTATAGAGACTTGGGAAACATCTTAGGCTTTCCATAGTTCTGCCCTAACAAAAGTACTACTAGATCTTTATTTAGAATTAGAACATTTCTTTGTTTTTTTAAAGATTTTATTTATTTATTTGACAGAGAGATAGACAGAAGAGCACAGGCAGAGGGAGTGGCAGAGGGAAAGGGAGAAGCAGGCTCTGCACTGAGCAGGGAACCCGATGTGGGACTCGATCCCAGGACCCTGAGATCATGACCTGAGCTGAAGGCAGACGCTTAACCATCTGAGCCACCCAGGCGCCCCTAGAATTAGAACATTTCTGAGCATACCTCCTGTAATGTTTTGGGACCTTCACACAGTGACAGTGACTCTAGCCTATACTCTCTAATACTTTGAGAGTCTTTGGTTATTCACCTGGATAAATCTATGTAGGAATATGTCTCATTCCATTAAATACACACACACACAACTTTTTAGTCTTCTTTGATGGGGGAACTTTCTTGTATCTTCTATCCAACATCAGTATTTAAAGTGAAAAATTTGGTAATCCCCAAAGGCTAAGAGCTAAAATAATTTTCTGCTTAAGAGGACCAAGGTTCGGGGCACCTTGGGTGGCTCAGTCATTAAGTGTCTGCCTTCGGCTCAGGTCATGATGCCCGCGTCCTGGGATTGAGCCCTGCTCAGTGGGGAGCCTGCTTCTCCCTCTCCAGCTTCCCCCTGCTTGTGTTACCTCTGTCGCTGTCTCTCTCTGTCAAATAAATAAATAAAATCTTTAAAAAAAGAGGACCAAGTTTCCTTTTTCTTTCTGAATATTTTATACACGTGGACGTAATTTTAAAAACATTTTGAAATTATAAATTGTTTCAGGCATATAGACAAAGTAGAATATAATAAATAATGTGCACTCACCATACACAACTTTTTCACAAGCTAGCATTTTGCCAAATTTGCTTTGTTTTCTTAAGAAGTACTACTCAGGTACATACCATGTGTGTATCCCTCCTTGATGCTGTTCTATTCCTTCTTTTCCCAGTGGTAACCTCTCCTGAATTTTGTTTGTCATTACCTCGAATGATTTTTACACTAAAAATAATTTATCCATAAATTATATATAACATTATTTTATGCCTTTTCAAGCTCTTTATAAAAGGAATCACTTTGTACGTATTATTCTACAACTAGCTTTTCTACCCAGCATTGTTGTGGGTTTAGAAATGATGAAATGTATTACTGTAATTCATTAACTACACAATTTATATCTTCATTCTCTTGTTGATGGACATTTAGGTTTGCAGCGTTTTGTGATTATAAAAAGTGCTGCAGTGAACATTGATTTTTAACCTATCTTACTGTGTTTGTGTTGGAGTTTCTCTACATAATGTAACCAGAAATAGTATTGTTGCTGTAGGATATCCACACCTTTGACTATTAGTTACTACTAAATTGCTCCCTAAGATGGTTTTATAGTTTTGGTTTTGTGCAGTTAATATAATGGATTCTCTAAAGCAGACATGTTGTGCCTGAAGAAAATACAACATGAAAATCTCATTTTTACTACAGGTAAATTGAAAATTGGCTGTTTAGATTCTTGATAAATTTGTTCCTGTTTAAAAACCTTCTTAAGGAAATATTTAAACATATACAAGTAGAGAGAGCGCCTGTGAATTGTGGAGAACCCCTTTCAGTTTGCAATAATTATCAAGATCAGTCCATTCTTATTTCACTATCCTTTAACCCCCAACTACATTATTTTAAAGAAAATCTCAGATTTTCGGATAATTTCATCTGTAAATAGTATGTATCTCTCAAATTAGATATTAGCACCCCCACCAAGAGAAACCCACACAATACCGTAATCACCCTTTAGAGATAATTCCATAATGTTATCAAATTATTCCATATTCAAATTTACCCAACTACCTAGTTTTTAGTTTTATCTACAATATTTAAAATACGATTACATTTAAAAACATACTTTTAAGGATTAAATTTAATATGTCTCATATAAAATGTACTTGTAGATTTCTGGTTTATCACAGAATCATGTTTAAACACCGTACCTAAAAAGTAATCTGGGTGTAGTCTAACCCTTTTACTTTATAATGAAGGAATTGAGGCTCAGAGAGGTTGAGATTTGTTTAAAATTGGCTAGTTCATTAGTAGCAGAGCTGGAATTAGAAGGCAGATATTCTGACCCTAAACGCATTGCTCTTACAGTAATTACATTGTATTGGCTACCTTATATTTTTCTTTAGTCCATTACCTCTATCAATTTTTTTTTAAAGTTTACTTATTTATATTTTATTAATCTGTATCCCCAAGGTGGAGCTCAAACTCATGACCTGTATCAGTTTTGTAAATCTAGCATGTAAGTGTTTTCTTCCAGTGGCTTTTCTTAAATATTAGACTACTGTGCTGTCTGTGAAGTACTAATCTTGTGATTTACATCATAGTGTATTTTAAAAGGAATTTGTGAAAGGATTGAATTATAATATCAACACTTGTGCCAAAGATATTGAGCTGTTCTGAAAAGCTACTTGTCTGTTCTGACCTAGATACACAGTTTCCAACTGTGGCAGAGGATGCCAGAAACAGGAGAATGAGTGTTGGCAAGAGTCTGGAAATTAAATTATTATATTACTGAGGGATCTAATCTGTCTCTTAATATTTAGTACTGTTATATATAAAATTTTTTCTGTATTGACATAATACTTAGTGAATTTATGCATATTTTGAGTCAAAACCAATTGTTTATTTTGCCAAGGTGAAGAGTGACTTCTATTTGTTTTAAAATTGGTGATTTTTACCATTTCTACTTGTTTATAACTAGATTACAGGTTCTGAGGTTGTTTTGCAAACAACTAATTAAGAAAAATTATCATGTCCATTCTCTCTAGATACAGTTTCTTTTCCATGCTCTGTTCTATAGAATGGCAACAAAAAGTCTTTTGAGAACCAAAGACACCCTTTGAAGCTTGTTTACCAAGGTGCTGGTTTACCCTTCAGTGTTAAGTGTGCTGCAGTGGGCACAGGAAGACAGAGAATACTTGAATACTTAACTGTTTCTTGGCACATTCATTACTGCTTTTTCCTTTTGACCAGAATTGTCACAAAATCTGTAAATATCAAAGATAATCTGATGTCCTCTATCAGAACCTTTTAGTGAAAAGAAAATAAACAGCTACTGAGGCATGTACAGTTCAGGTGCTACTTCATGTTTGTGATATAAAGGACTAGATTTCAGGTTGAGCTTTTAAAGATCACTGTGCAAAATTAAATACACACCTGCTCTTTGGTTTACTTACAGACACAGTGATATGAATTGGAAAAGATGCTAGAGACCTAACCCCAGTTCTAAGGATGGCTCTGCTGATGCGTGATCATTGACAAATCATTTAACATTTTTGTATATTTATACGTTCATATTTTAAAAGATTATAAAATGTGTACCATTTATTCCATTTTTCACTACTTTTCAGGGGATTGTGAACACTGAATGTGATGCTTTATGAGAAAATATTTTGAGAAATTCATTTGAATTTCTCTTTTGTGCCAAGCATTGTTCTAGGTGTGCAAAACAAAGAGTGGGCAAAGATATCATATGTCCGTGTGGTAAATCCTATGGAGAGTTATAAACAAGTCAGAGATGCCCTGGAGGAGGGGTTGCTCTTTTATATAGGATGATCAAAGATAGGCTCATGATAGGGACATTTGAGAAGACATCTGAAAAAGTAAGAGAAGGTGGTATGTGCATACCTGTGGCAATAAATAGCAAATGTAAATGCTCCAAGGAGGGGAAGGTGTAAATTGTTTGAGAAATAGCAAGGATACCACTATGGATGGAATACAGCCAGTGAAGAGGGGAGCAGTGGGGGTGAGGTCAAGAAGTTAAGGGGAATCAGATTGATTTATAGGCCATTATATGAGTGTTTACTCAGAGACCAGAAACCATTGGAAGGTTTTGAGCAAAGAATGACATGACCTCTCAACAATAGCCAAATTATGGAAAGAGTTCATCATCAAATGTCTATCCACTGATGAATGGATAAGATGTGGTGTGTGTATATCTACAGTGGAATATTACTCAGCCATCAAAAAGAATGAAATCTTGCTATTTGCAATGATGTGGATGGAACTAGAGTGTATTATGCTGAGCGAAATAAGTCAGTCAGAGGAAGACAAATACCATATGATTTCATTCCTATGTGGAATTTAAGAAACAAAAGAGATGAACATAGGGGAAGGGGAAAAAAAAGAGAGAGGGGGAGGCAAACCATAAGAGACTCTTAAAACTATCAAGAACAAATTGAGGGTTCCTGGAGGGGAGGTGATGGGGGATGGGCTAAATGGGTAATGGGCTTTAAGGAGGGCATTTGTGATGAGCATTGGGTGTTATATGTAAGTGATGAATTACTAAATCCTGTATTACACTGTATGTTAACTAGAATTTAAATAAAAACTTTTTAAAAAAAGAATGACATGACCTAATTTAAATTTTAAAGGGAACACTCTGGATGCTGTTGTTCTAGGTAAAGAGAACAGGGTAAAGGTGAAAGATTTGCTGATGGATTAGATGTGGGGTGTGATAGAGAGAGAAGAGAGCTGTCAAGATTGACTTTTTATCATAAGCTATTGGAGAAAAGGGGTAGTTGCCTTTTCTTGAGCGAGGGAACACTGGAAGGAGCAAAGTTTTTGTTTTTTGGGGGGCGCAGGTCAGGAATTGGTCTGGTGCACATTTTAAGATGTTTATTAGACATCCAGGTGGATACGTTGATTATGTATTTGAGTGTGAATCTGGAACTCGGGGTGATACAAATTTGATGGTCCTTGGTGTGTAGATGGTATTTAAAGCCTCAAGCCTGAGTGAGATTGTCAAGTGAGTACATGTATAATGGTGAAGGGCTTCAGTGTGAGGGCTGAGTCCCTTGGCATTCCAGCATTTAGAGGCTCTGAAGATAAGAAAGAAAGGAGCCAGCAAAGTAATTTATGAAGTAGGACGAGAACTAGGAGTGGAGTACTGGATGGAAGCCAAGGGAAGTAAAATGTTTCAAGTAGGGAGCAGTCAGCTGTGTCACCTGTTGCTGAGAGAGGTCAACTAAGGTGAGGACTGAGAATTGTTCACAGTATTTAAGCACCATGGGAGGCCTAGGGGACCTTGGCAAGAGCTGTTCCAGTAGAGCATTGGGGTGAGAGGCTGATTGGGGTGAATTTAAGAGAATGGGAGGAGAGGAAATTGAAACCAAAAATGTAACTCAAAGAATTGTTTGTGTTTGAAAAAAGAAGAGAAGATGTGAAATAATCATTAAAGTGAATGATTTTTTCTTTTCTTTTTTTTTTTAGACTTTATTTGAGAGAGGTAGCGCATGCACGCGAGCACAGGAGGGGGCAGAGGGAAAGGGAAAGCAGACTCCCCACTGAGCGGGGAGCCCCACACGGGGCTCACACGGGGCTTGATTGAAGGACCCTGAGATCATGACCTGAGCTGAAGTGAGATGCTTAACCGACTGAGCCACCCACGTGCCCCTGAATTTTTTTTTTTTTAAAGATTTTATTTATTTGACAGAGCACAAGCAAAGGGAGAGAGAGGGAGAAGCAGGCTCCCTGCTGATCAAGGAGCCTGATGTGGGACTCAATCCCATGACCCTGGGATCATGACCCGGGCTGAAGGTAGCTGCTTAACCGACTGAGCCACCCAGGCATCCCAACCCCTGAATTTTTTTTTCCAATGGGGCTTAGCATCCTGGGATTCCAAATGCTAGGATTACTCACCTAGTCATTACAACCAAGAAACTCTACCTCACATTTTCAAATCCCCCATAAATTTATGGGAAGAGATGGTGACCTTTCAGATGGAACCTTCTTGGATTCTGCAGTTAGGTACTCTCTAAGGGTTGAATTCAGATTTTTATTGAGCCTCCCTCAGTGCAGGTCATTGTATGAGGTGCTGTGGAGATTTATTTCATTAAGGAGCTTATGATAAAAACAACTGAAGCCAGGTATTATTAGGAAGTTGAAAAAATGCTTGATGGCTCAAAGAAGGAAGAAATTATATTGATCTCAGGCACTAGGTAAAGCTTCATGGAGAGGTAGATTTGAGATGGACAGTTAGTGAATAGAATAATGACAGATCATGGTGGAGTAGAGGTTGCAGTCCAGGTAAGGGAAAGGTTTAATTTAAAGCTTAGCAGTGGGGCGCCTGGGTGGCTCAGTCAGTTAAGCGTCTGCCTTCAGCTCAGGTCATGATCCTGGTGTCCTGGGATCAAGCCCCACATCGGATTCCCTGCTCAGTGGGGAGCCTGCTTCTACCTCTCCCTCTGCCCCTCTCCCTGCTTGTACACACACACACACACACACTCACTCTCTCTAATAAACAAATAAAATCTAAAAAAATAAAAATAAGAAAAATCTTAGTAGTAGCATATTGCAGGGTGTTCTGGGGAAGAGTCATTATTCTCGATTTGGCTGGAACTACAGCGATGAGAGAAAGGACAGGGAAACAGTTACATTAGTGTTGTGTTATGGAGGACCTTGGTGCCACACAGAGTGGATGAATGGAATGCTGGTTGCTTTACGTAATGATTAGTCTTTGAAGGTTTTGAAGGGGAACTAGATATTCTCAAGGTTAAGTCCCCCCCAGAGAAGGGCTGGAGTGGGGAGAGAATAGTGTAGGAGGGGGTAGGTTCCTCTAAATGGTAAAACATGGCAAAACTAGACATTGTAGTATACAAGATTTTGAAATATAGGTATCTTTGATTTGGAAACATCCTTTGTAGTAAAGCAAGGAGCAAAACTCAGGATTTCCATTCTCATGCTGTATCCCTTTTCTTGTTTTTGATTCAGGGAGCTTGCCTTATTTATGAGTTTTCTATACTTGACTTTCAGAACAGCACAGTCTTACTTTATTTTCCTCCTACCTCTTAGGCCACCCCTTCTCTGACTGTAGTTGTGCCTCTTCTGTTTTCTCCCATTCATTGGTATACCTGCCTATTCCCTTGGTGATCTTGTGGCGTTATATAAAGTACCAAATGTATATCCTAATCCAGACCTCTCTTCTAAATTATAGGTTCATATCCAGTTGCTTACTTAAGATATCTAATCAATATCTGGAATTCAGCATGTACAGAGCTGAATTCCTAATCTTAATCCCCCAAACCTGCTCTCCTTTCACTTTTCCTGACTCATCTGCTCAGGCCAAAAACCTTGAAATCTTGATGCTTCCAGTTCACTCATACTCACACGTCCATTTTGCTGGGAAGTCCTGAATCATCTTTCCTTTCAGAATTATATACATGATCTGATCATTAAACCTCCCAGTGGTCTCCTTCCTTCCAGTTTTGCCTTCCCTATTATGTATTTCAATGTGGCAATCATAGTGACCTTTTAAAAATATGAGTCTGGGGGCGCCTGGGTGGCTCAGTCGTTAAGCGTCTGCCTTCGGCTCAGGTCATGATCCCGGGGTGCTGGGATCGAGCCCCGCATTGGGCTCCCTGCTCCGCGGGAAGCCTGCTTCTCCCTCCCCCACTCCCTCTGCTTGTGTTCCCTCTGTCGCTGTGTCTCTCTCTGTCAAATAAATAAATAAAATCTTTAAAAATATATATATATGAGTCCGATATTACCACTTCTCTGCTTAAAACCCTGTAAGGGCTCTCCATCTCACTCAGAGTGAAAGCCACAGTCTTTAAGGTGACTAGAAGGACCTCCATTATTAGGAGATGACAAACTTTGGTCCCTGGACCAAATTTGGCCCACTGCCTGTTTTTGTATGACCTGCGGCTAAGAATAATTTTTACATTTTAAAATGGTTAAAAAATAAAAAATTGGTATTTTGTGATGTGAACATTATATGAAATCAAGATTTCTGTGCCTGGGGCACCTGGGTGGCTCAATTGGTTAAGCAATTGCCTTTGGCTCAGGTCATGATCCTGGAGTCCCGGGATCAAGTCCCACATCGGGTTCCCTGCTTGGCGGGGAGTCTGCTTCTCCCTCTGACCCTCCCCCCCTCTCATGCTCTCTCTCTCTCTCATTCTCTCTCTCTCTCAAATGAATAAAACATTTAAAAAATAAAAAAAAAAATATTTCTGTGCCTGTATAAAGTTTTATTGGGACACAGCCACTCCCATTTGTTCACATTTTTTCTATGGCTACATTTGTACAATAAAGGCAGAATCGAGTAGTAAAGACCTCATGGCTTGAAAAGCCTAAGCTATTTAATATCTAGTCCTTTAAAGAAAAAATTTGCTAACCTCTGCCCTTAGTGATCTGGTCCTTCACTATCACCCCTCCATCCTTATTACCCTTTTCTCCCTCTACTCACCCTTCTCTAGCCATCCAGCCACATTGGCCCCCTTGTTCCTTCACCTCACCAAGCACATTCTTCCTTCCCCTGCCAGGAATGCTCATTCCACAGATATATGCATGGCTAACTCCCTTACCTCATCAGTTCTTTGCTTGGGTGTCACGTTCTCAGTAAGGGCTGTCCATCTGTGTAAAATTGCATTCCCCTCTGGATACTGCCTTACTTGCACTTTCACTGGCCCTCTTCTCTTCTCTTTTCCCTCCACTTCACACCTTCTAACATACTGTTTAATTTACTTATTTTTGTATTTATGGCTTTGTTGTTTTTCCCTCTCTGCTCTTAAACAACAAAGCAGGGATTTTTGTCTGTCTTGTTCACTAATGGATCCTAAGTGCCTAGAATAGTGGCTGGCATATTATAGGTGCTCAACAAAGCCTTGCTGAGATGCATCGAATTATTGATTCTTTCACCAAATGGGCCATCTAACGGGGTGGTATAGTTCTGTCACGTAACTATTCTGTCAAGGATTGGGAAGGACTGGTGTCCGTTTATTTCAGTGAGGAGGTATATTTTCCTATTACCATTTCCTTCGATTGGTTACTTGCTAACATCTTTTCCATCTTGCTCTGGGACAATCAATAAGTATTCAGAAAGTGTTCTGGTTCAACTTAGCTGGCTCCTACAGCCCATTCTATGTTAGGATTGTAGCCATGGTTATACCACTCTTGCATAACTGTTAATTGATAAAGGACCTTTTGACCTGATCCCAGTATTGCAAGGCTTCAAATGATATGGTGGGATTGAGCTTTTCCATCATTCTGGGTGTTTGGGGTAGAGATGAATAGCTAGATTTTTGAAGTTAGGTGTATGTGATTTATAGGTTTTTCAGTTTAGCCTTCCCCTATGTGCCTTTTTAATGTAGACAATGAAAGGAAATTTCCAGAGGAAAATACTGAAATTCAGTGTTCTTTTCATGTGAATATTATATAGAAACTCAATGATACCATGTAGAGAAAATTTATTTGAAGGGATTTGGGGGAGGAGTATTTGCTCTTTGTGTGTCTGAGTTGATTCATCCCCTGTTATATTCCCTGAGCTACCAAGCATAGTGCCAGGTACACAATAGACTATTAATTAGTATGTATTTGCTCGTAAATCTTATATAATGTATCTTAAAGTGATATTCTTGGAGTATCAGTGAGGTCTTTTTTGAATTTTATCTTGCCCATCTTTTTTTATTATTATGTTAATCGCCATACATTACATCATTAGTTTTTGATGTAGTGTTCCATGATTCATTGCCCATCTTTAATATAGTGGACATGTGATTGTTTCATAATGGAGGAGTAGAACCCAGATATTTTATTTATACAGAGCTTCTTTGGAGAGGCTGCATGTATTAGTATTAACAAAAAACAAAAAGTTTTCTATTCAGCTACTATTTTAGAATAATAAGTAATTTCCTGGATTTCTATGTCATTACTTGGAATTTCTTAAGGTAAGTATACTGTAATAATTATTTACCTTAATATTTAGTATTTTCTCTTAATTGCTTTTCAGAAAATGCTTAAATATTTGACTAAGTTTTATATTATAAAGACAGGGAACATAGTCATTTTTCAGTTTTGAGGTTTGCTTGTAGGAAAAGCATCTAATATTCTTACATATAAAAACCTAGCTTTGTGGGCTGGGTAGCCTGACATATAAAGCCTTTCACCTTTAAAGGTTAGTTAAAAAAAAAAAAGATAACACCACCAAGAGGATAACCCATGAAATAGAAAGTTGATAAGTTGGACTTCATACAATTAAAAACTTCTGCTCAGGGGCGCCTGGGTGGCTCAGTTGGTTAAGCGACTGCCTTCGGCTCAGGTCATGATCCTGGAGTCCCTGGATCGAGTCCCGCATCGGGCTCCCTGCTTGGCGGGGAGTCTGCTTCTCCCTCTGACCCTCCCCCCTCTCATGTGCTCTCTCTCTCAAATAAATAAATAAAATCTTTAAAAAACAAAACAAAACAAAAACTTCTGCTCAATGGGGGCACCTGGGTGGCTCAGTCGTTAAGCATCTGCCTTCGGCTCAGGTCATGATCCCAGGGTCCTGGGATCGAGCCCCACATCGGGCTCCCTGCTCCGCGGGAAGCCTGCTTCTCCCTCTCCCACTCCCCCTGCTTGTGTTCCCTCTCTCGCTATATCTCGCTGTCAAATAAATAAAATCTTTAAAAAAAAAAAAAACTTCTCAATGAAAGGCACTGGAAGAGGATGAAAAGACAAGTCACAGGGAGAAAATCTTTGCAAAACACGTATCTGACAAAGGATTGCTATCCAGAATATATAAGAGCTCTTAAAACTAAACACCAAGAAAACAGACAACCCCATTAAAAAATGGGTAGAAGATCTGAACAGACACCTCACCAAAGATGATGTACAGATGGCAAATAAGCATATGAAAAGATATACAACATCATATGTCATCAGGGAATTCCAAATTAAGCAAAAGTGAGATACTACTACACACCTATTAGAATGGCTCAAGTCCAAAATCTTGACAACACCAAATACTGATGAGGATGCAGAACAACAGGGACTCTCATTTATTGCTGGTGGGAATGTAAAATGGTACAGCCATGCTGGATGAAGGAGTCTGGAAGTTAGTTAGTTTCTAACTTCTTTCCTTTTCTTTTCTTTTTTCTTTTTTCTTTTTTCTTTTTTCTTTTCTTTCTTTCTTTCTTTCTTTCTTTCTTTCTTTCTTTCTTTCTTTCTTTCTTTCTTTTTCTTTCTCTTCCTCCTTCCTTCCTTCCTTCCTTTTTTCTCTTTCTCTCCTTCCTTCCTTCCTTTCAGATTTTATTTGAGAGAAAGGAGCGAGCATGAGTGGGGGGAGGGGCAGAGAGGGAGAAGCAGACTCCCCACTGAGCAGGGATCCTGACTTGGGGCCCAATCCCAGGACCCCAAGACCATGACCTGAGCTGAAGGCAGATGCCCAACTGACTGAGCCAGCCAGGTGCCCCTGGAAGTTTCTTACAAAGCTAAATTAAACATTGTCTTACCATATGATCCCATTATCATGCTTCTTGGTATTTACCCAAATAGGTTGAAAACCTATATCCACACAAAAATCTGCCCATGAATATTTATAGCAGCTTTATTCATAATTGCTAAAACTAGGAAGCAACCAAGATGTCTTAAAGTAGATGAATGAATAAACTGTGGTGCATCCAGACATTGGAATACTATTCAGCTATAAAAAGAATTGTCATGGAGGAATCTTAAATGCATATTGCTAAATGAAAAAGGCCAATCTGAAAAGACTATATACTGTATGATTTTAACTATATGACATTTGGAAGAGGGAGGGTTGAATAGGTAGAGCGTGGGATTTTTAGGGCAGTGAAACTGTCCTGCATGATTCTGTAATGGTGGATGCATGTCATTATATATTTGTCAAAACTCATAGAATGTACAACACAGAGAGAACCCTAATGTAAACTATGGACTTTAGTTAATAATATTGTATAAACATTGGTTCTTCATCAGTTGTAACAATGGACCACACTGATGTATAAGATGTTAATAGTAGGGAAACTGTGTGGTAGGGAGAAGGGGTATATGGGATTTTCTCTACTTTCCACTCAATTTTTTTCTATAAACATAAAACTGTTTAAAAAAATCTATTAATTGAAAAAGCAGTGCTTGACTGGAAAAGTGATACACATTCACATATATACCTACATTCCACCTGTTGGCATAAAGCTACTCTTATTTATTAATAAGTAGAATACACCTAATATTTTTTAGGCTCTACTTTTTAAAGGTACACATATCTGATGTTTAAACACATTTTGTTTGATATTTGAGGGGTTTTTTCCCCTTCTGAAGCCATTTATTGAGTGTGTATACTTTTTGGCAGAAACTTTTAGGTATTTTTCATTTAGTTTGAAGTAGATACTATTTACCCCATTGCACAGATGAAAAAGCTCTGACCCAGAGAAGTGAAGTGGCAAGGCTGGTGCTTGAATCTAGGCCTGTTTGGCTCTAAAACCTGTGTGCTATATATATAGCCTTTGTAATTCACAAAGACATATTTTTTGAAATTGCTAAAATTTATCCCCTACAGTAAGTGTAAGTGCCTTTAGAGCAAAAATATCATTGAAAGAGATTGTCTAGGTTTGAATCTTGGCTTTACTGTCTACTTTAGCCTTGTGTTTTTAATTAGGTTATATTACCTCTTTATGCTCTCGTTTCCTTATGTGTTGAACGGAGATAGTAATTGAAATTGTGAGGATTAAATGAGTAAATGTATGAAAAGCTTTTAGAACAGTGCCTGGTACAGAATATGAGTTACATAAATGTTAGCTATTAATTAGTAGTGGAATATTTCCTCATTTCATAGATAAAAGAAACTGAGAACCAAAGAAATTAAATGATTTTCTGAGTCTTATAACTTTCTAAAATCACATAGCTATTAAATGGCAAAGTTGAGGTTTTTTATTTCAAGGTCAGAATTTTATCCACTGTTAATTTGTTTGTTTTTTTAAAGAGAAACTCTAAAAATTTGTCACTGTTTCTCCCTATCTGCTTATAGTCTACCAAATATAATTTAAAAAAATGTTTTTTCTCAATGAGGTTGATATAGTTGGGAAAAAGCATTGGGCTGTGACTTAGGTTCTGGATCAAGAGGCCTGAGTCCCTGGATTAGTTGTGTGACTTTAGTATCTCTTTAGTTCATTTGTAAACTGAAGGGTGGGTGGAATTGGGCCAGATGATTTCTAAGTTGCTTTTATAGCACCAACAATGTGATTTTGCGATACACTGCTTTTATCATGGATTATTGCACGATACTATAATACTGTGAAGTACCCAGAGCTGCTTGATTTATGCATAGAGTGGTTATTCTCTGTGCTAAATGACTGAAGAATGCTGTATTTTGATATTGGTGATCCACAGTTTTTCTGCTACATCAGCTTTTTCTTAGCTTCTTCCCTGCTTTCTTGCTTCTTCTTTTCTTTTAAAGATTTTATTTATTCTATTTGAGGGAGACAGAGAAAGGGAGAGAGAGCACAAGGCGGGGTGGGGGCAGAGAGGGAGAAGCCGACTCCCCGCCAAAGCAGGGAGCCTGACGTGGGGCTGGATCCCAGGACCCTGGGATCATGACCTGAGCTGAAGGCAGACAGTTAACTGACTGAGCTACCCAGGTGCCCCTCTTCCCTGCTTTCAGTTTACTTTCTTAATATGGTTGAATTTTTGGCTTTACCTTTTTACAGAGTGAAGCACATGAACTTTGCTGTCAGTTCTCAAATGAACACATAGCAGTCTTTTTTGGCTGCTGCATTCATAGCTAAACACTGAGTGGCTGAATCCCCTAGAATGGTGAAGTGGGTTTGGGAATGGGAATTGCTGAAAACTTCTTTGTGTAGTACGATCTTTATACAAGAGGATCTTTGAGATGTGTCTTAAACCATGGGATCATGTTTTAGATTGTTTCTTAATTTTGTTGTATGAGAAGACCCTATGAATCGCAGCATGTGTGTGTTCCCACCCTACCTTTGTGTGGTATGTGTAATAAAGTAAGTGTGATTGATTAGTTCAATTACATGATTTTTTAAAAAAAATTAAGTTTCACTAGCTTATTTCAGGTGGATTTTGTAGAGTCAGGGAAGTTGGTGACAGGATATGAATAGTTTTGCATGTGGGTCATAGCTGAGTATCATTTTGGGTCTGTTTTTTCATGTGCAGTATTGGGGAGCATTAAATGTAACTTTTCTGGTTTCAGAAACTCAAAGAATTAAATTTTTTTTAGATTTATTTATTTTAGAGAGAGAGCGTGTGAGTGGGGAGGGGGGAGAGGTTCAGGGAGAGGGAGAGAGAGTCTTAAGCAGACTCTGCGCTGAGCACGGAGCCGGATGTGGGGCTCTTGATCTCACAACTCTGAGATCATGACGTTGGTGGAAACCAAGAGTCAGACGCTTAACTGACTATGCCACCCAGGCACCCCAAGGATTTTTTTCTTTAAGAGAGCAACTAATAGTATTAGGAAACTTACAAAAGTATAGGGGGTTTCTTTATTTAAAGGAAATTTAAACGAAAGATATTGAGATGAAGAGGAAGCTATTTTTTTGTGAGTTTATATATTCTATGGTTTGTAAATAACTTCTGATATCTGCACAGCTAAGCATGTATTCTTATTTGATGGTTGCTCTCTAGCTTTTTGTTTTTTTTTTTAACATCTTGGCTTATAATTTTATAAGGATTTCATCAGTGCTCAGAAGAGTTTACTTTTACCCCACCTTGAATGAAATCTCATAAAGATGGAGCAAAGGGCTAATAGAATAGTGATTAGGCCTCTGGGCAGAAATACATAGTGGGATTTTGGTGACTTCATTACCATGGGTAATGAAGTCAGGATCTAGTGAATATTCAGGAGTTTGTCATAACAGCATATATAGGTTGAAGTCAGGAGGCAGGGTCTCTCAGGAGTTAGGCGAACAGAGCCAAAAAAGCGTTCTGAATTTTAGGCCTAAAATGATTAAAGAAGAAACATTGTGTCAACATATACTGGCAATATCAAATGGAAAAACTTTATGGTCTCAATCAATGGTGGTGTATTTTCAGGTGTATTATCTACTTTTTGGATAGGTCTGGCTAATGCCAATTTCTAATTGAAAATCTTAGGGTTAATTGCAGTGTTGTTGCCACGGATAGTAGTATTACTTTTTCAGGTAGTACTTCTTTACTGAATCTCTCTCTTTATTTATCTCATTGAGTGAAAGTCAGCCAGCTGCCACATTGTGACTACCAGGAGTGTTACTTTTTTGGCTATATTACTTAGGCTTTTGGCCCCAGGCCTTCAAAAGATACACTAACTTTTTGTTTGAAATGAGGTCATTTTCCTCTATAAAGATTACTTCTTTTTATATCTTTTTTAATTTTTAAAAATTTATTTGACAGAGAGACAGAGAGGGAACACAAGCGGGGGTGGGGTGGAGTGGGAGAGAGAGAATCAGGCTTCCTACTGAGCAGGGAGCCCGATGTGGGGCTGGATCCCAGGACCCTGGGATCATGACCTGAGCTCAAGGCTGACGCTTAACGACTAAGCCACCCAGGCGCCCCAGGATTATTTCTTTTTAGTCAATAACATGTTTATGGGCTCCACACTCAGATATGAAACTAATTGTAAATAATCATTTTTGAAAAGTTTTTCTTTTTCTCTTGCAGGTGTATTCTAGAGAATAAGTCTTCAAACATCTTTGCCATATTGACTCTGAGTTGTCTGGGGACTCAGGCTTATGAGGAGGTACTGTCACACAAAACAGTGTCTAGTGAAGACGACAAGAAAGTGGGGAAAGGATTGGAAAAAGAAGCTAAAACACTATAGAAAACCATGGTGGGTATTATTTGTGTTTCCTTAATTTAGTTATAAAAGATTGCAGTAGTTTAAAATTGGAAATATTAATAGTGAAGGCAAGTGAAAGACGGTGGTGTTAATTTTTGGCCCTAGTGTATCAGATAAAGATGGTACTCTACCATTTAAGCAAAGCCAATGAGTTCAGATTTATTATGAGCCCTTTAAACCACAAGATGGAGCCCCATGAGCCCTCAGGCCATAAATTATTAAATACAAAGAAGAGAAGGCTCATAAATAATATTTTCTAATAAAACTGGCATTAGCAAACTGATATAAGGATGGCTTAGGTGACCTTGAACTTGAAATTATGTAATTTTTCCTCTAGTCTTCTACCTGAAGTTCAGTTTTTTCCAGTGGAAATTAAAAATCTTGAACTAATCCTTTAATGAGTGATGCGAATGGTGTGGAAGTTTATGAAATATTTGAGTATTGAACTCAAAAAGTTACCTTTTTCCATATGCTTTCAAAATAACACGGTCAAGTGTTGACTGTATTAGGGGCACTGAATCTGACCTCAAGTAAAAATCTTGTTTTTTTGTGGAAAGTTCATACTCAAATTGGATGAGATGTTTGTTATATGAGATCATAATATCTGGTGCCTAGTGTTTCAATTGGTAAAATGTGTTGATTTTTTTTCTTCTAGTATTTTGGTTCTGGAGGATGTTGTGTGAATTTTTTCCCTAAGTATAAGTGAGAAAAGGCTTAAAAAAGATGTTATAAGTGGGAGAAAAAGCACAAAAATATTAATCATCAGTATGTTTGAAATATGTTGTTTAGCAAGTCTGATGGTATTTAAGTGTTAGTTGATTTTTAAAAAAATTTGTTCTAGGGATTATAACTTAGTTGACTTGCTCTTAGAGAAGAAATTCTCCAAATATTTTGGTTCTGGATGGTGGGGAAAAATGTTAGTTAACTTGGGATTTTCTCTGTCATTTAGTTTTAGGTGAAGTGTAAGGAAGGACACTGTGACTTGTGTTTCCTTGAATATGAATTATGTGCCTCTTCAACTTATTTATTATAGTCTTGATTTTCTTACAATTTAAATGCTTTTTAATATTTGTCATAGTTGATAAAAATTCCTTTCCTAGTTTATTCATTTTAAATTTAGTTTAGATTTTCTGGTGTTTACATAATTTAATTGGTTGGTAGGTGTTTTCCAATTTCTCTTATTGCTTTACTTCTTAGATCTTAGAGTTGAATGATTAACTTTCTGTTTCTGCATAGTTATTTCTTTTTTTTTTTTTTTTAAAGATTTTATTTATTTGAGAGAGAGAGAATGAGAGAGAGCACATGAGAGGGGGGAGGGTCAGAGGGAGAAGCAGACTCCCCGCCGAGCAGGGAGCCCGATGCGGGACTCGATCCCGGGACTCCAGGATCATGACCTGAGCCGGAGGCAGTCGCTTAACCAACTGAGCCACCTAGGCGCCCTCTGCATAGTTATTTCTAATTTAATTTTTTAAATCTTTAAATAAATCCTTTTGGATCTTGTTGGGGGAAATAAGATCGCCCTCTCCAATTTTTTTTTTTTCCTTTTTTTTGGTAATACTGCTTATTCTTCCTTTCACCATTGTTTCATGATGCTTGTCCTGTCACAAACCGTAGAGTCTTGGATTTAATATTCTTGAGTTAACATTGGCAGCCTGTTATTTAACACCGAAGGTTTGTGGTATGTACCAATATGTCATTTTGTTAAGGCCAGTGTGCAGGACTGAGTAATTTAGCTAACTAAGTAACTTAGTAACTCACCATAAAACTAAATGACAGAGAAGATCCCAAGTTAACATTTTTTCCTCCACCATCCAGAACTAAAATATTAGTAAATTTCTTCTTCTCTAAAGAGCAAGTCAAATAATTTAATAATTTATCTCTAGAACAACCTGGCCATCTCCAGTTTGCTACATGGCTTTTTTGTTTTCTTGTTACTTATTTTGGGATATGTGAATAAATCTCAAGAAGTGATTAAAAATTGTTTTCTTTGTGGCAAAAGACTCCAGTTAGAAAACTGGTTGTGGACTGTGAGCAAGGAAGAAATCTAAACAGAAATGGCCTTTCTCTAGAAAAAAGGAAAGCTTTGTGATTGATTTTAGTCCTTATAATAATTGAAGGTTTCAAAGATTTACTTACCTTTTTAGTTATAGTTTGCTTCATTTTATAGGGGACAGTAATACTGTAGTATTAATTTACTAGTGTCCAAATTAGTACGATTTTTAAACATTAATATTCAAACAAAAACAATGAAAGAGATAAGACTGATAAGGAATTGAGAATATTTTAGTTTGTGGTAGACTTTAGAACGAAATATTTACCATCTACTAACATATAAGTTCATATAAGTAAAGACACTGTAGCCACCCTTTAAATGGAATACTTTGAGCTTTATGGAAACTCACCAACTTATCCCCGTTCATTTTGCAATGTACTGGTACAAGTGTCTTCACAGTATTTGTAAATTTGGAAATATTCAAAAGTTTTTGGAAGTGTGACTCATGAGTGTGAAGGATCTACTCTATTAAATTTTCATGAAATTCACTCTATTTCTAGGCT
Source organism: Mirounga leonina (assembly GCF_011800145.1). Classification (NCBI taxonomy): domain Eukaryota; kingdom Metazoa; phylum Chordata; class Mammalia; order Carnivora; family Phocidae; genus Mirounga; species Mirounga leonina. The sequence continues at coordinate 11,588,452 of NW_023270433.1, forward strand.
CTAATCTGCTCCACTGATTTCTGGGCCAGTGTGTCATTTTAATTAGTGCTTTTTAAATTTTTGATATTTTGTTTTAGTGTAACGGTACCAGTCATCCATCTTTGTAGAATATTTCTTGATACTTTCATTGATTTTTTTTTTTCTCCAGATGAGCTTTAAAATGATTTTTGTTGAGTATTAAGTAAAGATGTCTTGAGGGGATTTTGATTGAGAATGTAATACATTTGTAATTTACCTTGGGAAGTTGATTCTTTTGTAGTATGTATTTTCCCCATTTTGGAGTTTGGAATGTTTCCTGCTAATCTATTTTAAAAGATTAAGGCCTTGCTCCGAGAGTTTGAATGCCAAATAGTAAATAGAGTTTTGATGTGATCTATAGTTTCTCTATAGTGTTGACACATACCTTTGTATTTTATATTATTACTGTATTATGAAATCTCAATATTTCAAGGTGCAAAAGTCTTCAACAGTTTGGACAGGAGTGACTGGGTATCATGAGTCACCATTGTGCATTCCTAGATACTTTGTCAAAGCTAGGAAGTATCTGTTTCTCGCAGATGGTGTGTGATACAGATGACCTTTTTTGAAGTGGTATTCAAAATACTAGATTCAGGGGTGCCTGGGTGGCTCAGTCATTAAGCGTCTGCCTTCAGCGCAGGTCCTGATCCCAGGGTCCTGGGATCGAGCCCCGCATCGGGCTCCCTGCTCTGTGGAGAGCCTGCTTCTCCCTCTTCCACTCCCCCGCTTGTGTTCCTGCTATCGCTGTCTCTCTCTGTCAAATAAATAAATAAAATCTTCAAAATACTAGATTCAGCTAAAAGGTAGCATGTACATGATACCTAGAGTGACCTGTATGAATCTTACCAAAACATGAATGAAAGATCTCTAATTTTCTATTGTGGAGTTCAGTAGAATGAGGTTTTACTTTCTATTGTGTGTATTTTTTTTTTTAATTGTCTCAACATTAATTATTTCACAGTAGTTTGACAGTTAATGCTATGACTTGACTTAAATATATTTGTTTCTTTTTTTAATACATTTGTGTATCATGCTTTTCAGGTAACATTACTTTTATTGAAGTAATTGTTTTCTTTCTCCTGACAGAGATCTATTAGATCTTTTGCCAATGATGATCGCCATGTTATGGTGAAACATTCAACAATCTATCCATCTCCAGAGGAACTTGAAGCTGTTCAGAATATGGTGTCTACTGTTGAATGTGCTCTTAAACATGTCTCAGATTGGCTCGATGAAACAAATAAAGGCACAAAAACGGAGGGCGAGACAGAAGTGAAGAAGGATGAGGCCGTAGACACCTATTCCAAGTAAGTGTGGCCTGACCTTTGTGGTGCTTTACTGCAGTGCTCAGAAAAGCTCAGAGTCCTATCCCATTGGGGTTCATTTGGTATATAGTGTTCTTTAGGTTTTCTCATTTATATGACTGTAAACGAGGAAGTAAATGTTTGTGGAATTTTTCCGAGTTACATTTGAAAGGAAGGCAAGAAAGGAATACCAATGAGACCAGGAAAAGAAGATGGACTTGTTCAGGATGCCTTTTGAGAGTGCACCAAGCCCTTTAAAATTGTCATTTTTGGAGATTATGAAATGTCACCTTTTTCATGTGTTGGTTCAGCCTTCTAAATTCAGAAATAGTGTTTTTGGTCTCTGGGGAAATCATAAAATGTCATTTTTTTTTTTAGGTATTTAAAAATCCTGGTGGAGAAGAAAGAGTGCAGGAAAATGTGTTCTAAATGTATTTTTGACCGTATCCACCTTGTTGATTTCCAGGATTCAACACAGTGTCTGGCGTGTAGTAAAAATGCTCATTGGATATTTGTGGAATGAATGAAGGACTAACGGGAGCCAGACCCTTCAGCAATTATAGCAGAGTATTCTCAGTGCTGTAACAATAAGAGATGAGTGAAGTGAAGCTTCATGATAACTGGAGTTAGATCATGAAACTCTGTATGCCCTACTAAGCTTACTGTTTTGAGCAATGTCACTATAATTGGAATAAGTATGATTTACTTTGAAAGAAGAAGCTCATTTGGTTGTACTGTATTTATAGGATTAAGAGCATTGCTTTGGCTACAATTTACAAATTAAAGATAGAGGTTATAGAATTTTTTTTCCAACTTTCAATTCTAAATGTGATAAATAAAGAATAGTGGGGAACTTTTGATAAATTGAATTTCTTAACTGAAAGATAGTGTAACTTTTTCATCTTTAGATGCAAGATAATCAGGATCAGTTCTCAGCTTAAGAACATAATTCCTTGAATTTGTTAACTGTTTACAGGTGATATCTACATTGTATATAGTCCCAGCCTTGTCAGCTTGGAGGCTCTTGGGAGTAATTCAATTTTTCTTGCATCTGATGGCTTTAAAATAGATACTGTCAAATTTTGAGGTTTATGTTAATTAGTAGTATCCATTAATCTGGCTCTGTGTATCCCAGTCCCTGTGCAAGTTAAATAGTTGTGCAGTCCATATTTAAATCGTACTTTGGAATGTGTTTATGCCCTTTCGAAAACTTTTTAAAAAATTTTGATAAAATAGGCATAACATAAAATTTACCATTTTTAAGTGGAATTTCATTTATCGTTGGAATTCAGGCCTTCTTAATACTCCTGTTGTTTGTTTTTAAGGCTGTGCAGACTTTTGAAAAGTGCTCCAGCAGACTTTTGCTTAACTGGATCAGGTCACTGTATTTTAAAGGTTTTTAAAAGATAATGTGCTCCACGCTTCCATTTGGGCTTGTAAATATAGCTCTGTGTGTGGGTGCTCTAGACTGTCTTTGTCCCAGGTTGAGCACTTCTCTTGATTCCTCCCATGTGTCGGAACTCAAGGAGGGCAGGATGTTTGGGTCCTTCTTTTGTATAAAACAGAGGCAGGCACGTCTTCTAAGAACAGAGCTGTCTTCCAGTAATAGACACGGGTCGATCTCCTGATGTATGCTAAGGTACTACAGAAGGCACCAAGATGGGTGAGGGCTAGCTTCTATTTATTAAGCAACTTGTATTGCCAGGCACTGTTAGGCAGCTTTTACCTGTGTGCTCTTATTTTACCTTTTAACAAACTGACTCAAAAGTCAAAGAAAGTTCCCACTATTTGTATGTATTATTAGGAATATTAGGGTTCTGTTCTCAGTTTTAAGTAATTCCCTATATTTGGGGTGTTTGCTTTACAGTATCCTATATTCAAATTCATTATTCAAATTCAGGACTGAAGTAGGAGTTCCTTTCTCTGCTCAGTCATGCTGTCATCTGCATAAGACCAAGTATATCCTAATTATGACATAGAATTTAATAAGTAATAATGGCTAGTTAATAATAGCTACCATTTATTGAATGCCAGTTACTGTAGCAGACTACTTTTCACATTATCTTACAACAAACCTGCTAGTCTCAGTTATTATCATTCCCTCCTCTGCTCCCTTTTACCTATAGAATTTCTGCTTCAAATTTGTATATGAAAAAAGTGACTCAGAATTATTAACAAACTTTAACGTGCTTGAGGTCAGTGAATGAGTATGTGTGGTGGGTCAGGATTCATATTCATCTGTTGGACTCCAGATCCAATTTTCTTAGCATCTTTGTCTCAAATTCCTGTGACTAAAATGTGAAAGGAAAGAGCAGGGAGAGATTATATGCTGGTTCTGGGGATTAAAAAAACTTTATGAAGGAAGTAGCATTTGCGGTAGGCTCAGAGTATGGGAATGCTTTTGGCAGGCAGTTGAAAGTGGAAGAAAAAAATAAATCTCTGCAAAGTTCTAGGTGTGAGAAAGCTTAGGGACCATTTAGGGATTAATAGCTATTGTTCATTGAGCTATTCATGTATGCCAGTATCTGCACTAAGTTCATTACTTACATGATGTTCTTAGGACCACTTGTAAGAAAGGTATTTCTTTTTTTTACAAATGAGAAAGTAAGCTCAAAAGAATCAGGTAATTTGTAATTTATCCAGTGTCACAATAGTGAGTGGCAGAGCCAGAATTTGAACGATGAAGTCATCTTGTCTTCTCAGTTGCCTCCCAGGATGCTAAGTGCCTAGTTACACTAGGAAAGTAATAGGCACAGTGCCATCCATGCAGTGCTTTTGGAAGATTATGCTGGTAGTGGTGGTATGCAGTGGATTGGGATGGCAGAAGTTACTCATCAAAGCCAGTGAAGAGATGGTTATTGAAGTAGTGTAGGTGAGACGTAATAAGAGCCTGAACAGAAACTAGTTTGAAGGCATTTGTTTGAGGGTGATCGTGGAGGGAGAATTTATCAACTATTACTAGATTTGGGAGAATGAGAAGATGAGAGGACAGGGATATGGAAGAAGAAAGAATCAAAGGTGATGGACTCTCTTCTTAATATCAAATAATTTTCTATTTGGGTCACTTGCTTTAAAACCCTTTTTCTTTCTGTCTATACTTCTACCTCCTTTTATAGTTCTTCATTGATTTAATGTTTATTGAATCTCTAAGGTATGCCAGCCACTTAACCAGTGTCTGGATTATTTATAACTTCTGTCTTGTTTCTGCTGCCACAGTGTTTCTCTCCCTTATCCTTTCTCTGGTTCATTCTCCACTCTGCTGATTCTTTGCCCCAGCTAGAATGACCTTTTTTTCTCTCTAACCATGACTGCTGAAGTCAGACTTTGAGGTTGCCTTGCTTGGCCTCTCTAATTTTGACCTCTCCTTCTCCTGAACTTGGGAAGCAACCATAATAATTTAAAGAACCTGAGCATTGTGATCACACCAACTTGAGTTTGAATCCAGGCTTTGCGTTTTACTCTCTCTGTGAACTTGAACAATTTATTAGCTTTTCTGAGATTGACATCCCTTGTCTTTTACATGCAAGCTTGTTGTGAGGTTTATTTTTTTATTTTTTAAAGATTTTATTTATTTTTGAGAGAGAGCATGTACACATGGTGGGGAGAGGCAGAGGGAGAAGCCGTTTCCCCGCTAAGCAGGGATTCTGATGCTGGACTCCATCCTAGGACCCCAGGATCATGACCTGAGCCAAAGGCAGACGCTTAACAGACTGAGCCACCCAGGAGCCCTTGTTGTGAGGTTTAAATGGGAGTTTGTGACATTCGGTTTGTTCTCAGATGTTACTTTCTCACCCTTTTAAGCAGGTTACTTTTTGTACTTTACTACAGTATGAGCCTCAGGAGCAGGAGAGATTGGATCTCCTTTAGTATACTTTCTAAACTCAGACACTTGCTTACTTGTTGAATGACTGCTAAGATTAGTTACATTTTCACTTGTGATAAGGGAAATGAACCGATAAGAAATTTTTAGTATTAAAATCAAGGGTAGATATTAACATTATTTTTATGCACCATTCATGACATGATGTTCTTTGAATGTTTGTTCTTTTAGCCACGACTGGATTTAGAATGCATGTACTGGCAGATTATCTTTGGTCTGTTCCTTCTTTCCTCAGCTCTTTAGTTTTATCACATTGTTCTGCTTTCCCCATAAATTTTTGTGGATTCCTGGAATGATACAGCTAGAAGGGATGAGCTAAGGCTCATGCAGCTGATAGCTGTTTTGCAGTTATGGGTACTGAGCCAGCAGGCACCAGTAAGAATAGAGTTCAGGTCTTTTAGATTTCCACCCTGGTGCTCTTTTTCAGTATACTTTGGTGTTCAGGTTTCTCACAAATTTCTTTAATTACTAATAAAAAGATAAGAGGAGGAAGTTTAAAAATATTTTTAAAAATGTTTAAGGGGATGTAGTATGTATAGACTTTACTAACAAGCACTGTAGCTGTAATAAAGAATTAAAAGATCTGTAGTATGAAATATGCTCCCTATTGATTCCTTGGGGAAGATAGATACTTTATTAGTCTTAAATCTGAGACTTAATTTTTGATGTCTGGATTTATATACTTCTTATCAGTTCGTATGGATATCCAGGAAGCCAAATGATGATTAAGTTATAGTTTGGGAAATAGGTTGTAAAAGTAATCATTTAGACTTTTATTTTTAGGGATCAAGGTGGTCGGACATTGTGTGGTGTAATGAGGATTGGCCTGGTTGCAAAAGGCTTGCTGATTAAAGATGATATGGACTTGGAGCTGGTTTTAATGTGCAAAGACAAGCCCACAGAGACCCTGTTAAATACAGTCAAAGATAATCTTCCTATTCAGATTCAGGTGAGTACAGTTTAATTGCACCTCTAGGAGAATTTGTAAAAAGGTGAAAATAGGTAGCGACCTTGATGAAATTAATAATAAGAAATTGGTAATAGTAAAGGGTAGGTGCAGACAAAGGAAATACTGCTACTCTGGGTCAGTGACTCATCCATCACATTTAAAACAAACTTCTGATGATTAGTACTCAGGATATATTTACTAGATTAAGAAGGCTCTTAAGGTACAGTCTTCAATTTTCAGGTATATCTTGCTGAGAGGCTTCATGTTTTTCAGACTAGGTCTCTCAGTTTTATAAACTTCCTAGAAGGGTTGGTATAATGCAGAAAAGATCAAAAAGAGCATAGACAACTAGAAACTTTCATAGGTGATAATAAAATTGAAAACTCAGTTAATTTAACAGTCACCCTTTCATTCTGTTAATAGAAAGTCACTATTAATTCCTTGTTCCAGACCTTTTTTCCAATTGGATGCTTTTAGAAAATTTTGATGTTGGCATGCTTTTTGGAGAATGCTGTGAAGGCGGAAGGCTCCTCAGGGCTGAAGACAGTGGGTTGGTCTGGGGCAGTACCTGCCCTAGGACCTGCTCTGCCAGTCTGCTCCGAGGGCCAGCTGCATCACTAATTGGAAAGCTGTGATCATCTTTCAGTTTCACATGCGTTGTCTGTGGTATAATCAGATTGTAGCTTTTTGATGATTTCTTATCAGTTAGTCCTTATATCCATGTCATATAGATACCAGCCCTCAGGGTCCCACAGTCCTTTGAGTTGAATGCTGTCTTTTGTTTAGTTCGTTTCTTTTATTTGTATTTCTTCTACCAAGATTCTTTCTCCCCCCAAGTTATATGAATTCTAAATTTGTTTTTATTAGCTTTGTTACTGGACACTTTTCTTTCACACGTACAAGTTGATCTTCAAGACCATCTCCCTGACTTTTTTATCTCAAATTTGTGTTTAAGTGTCACATTTCCCTATATTAATTTTTGGAGCATTATAGTTTCATTTTGCCTTAGATCTCAAGATATGGTTTTCTAAGTGAACATATATTTGGCTTTTCCATTTTCAGTTCTCATGAAGAAATGTTTTTGCTCTTTCATAAGGTTACATTTATTTCTTCTAAAAATTATTTTAAGTCCTTTTGTTATCATTTGGGAAGGGAGAGTGGTGAGCAACATGGAGTACAATAATAGAGCTTTTTTTTTTAGAGACTGTGTGGGGGTGGGGAATGGGGGTTGGGGGGGCAAAGGGAGAGTGAGGGAGAGCATCTTAAGCACAGGGCTCGATGTGGGGCTCAGTACCATGACCCTGAGATCATGACCTGAGCTGAAATCAAGAGTCGGATGCTTAACCGACTGAGCCACCCAGGCCCACCAATAGAGCTTTTAAAAAACAGTGAGCTCAATAACAGGAGTTTCTGGCTAGCTATACTTTCTGTTATTAGAATGTTGATAAAATTCCTCATTTCTATTTTTTATATCATTTTAAAATGTAATCTGTATTCCTGCTTTTATTGCAGTGAACACTGTTACTCTTAAATCTAGGATAAAGTAGTAATTCATGGAGGCTTTTCAACCATCTCACCCCTGTTTCTGCTCCCTATAGCAAGTCCTGTTTCTTATGAGAGTGATCCTATTCCTTAGCTCTGTCAGGGTGGAAAAAGAGTTGAGAACCAGGGCTATAAATAACTGAAGTTCTTATTCTGAAAATCTGTCATATTTCTCTAGTATTGATATGAGAGATTGGGCCAAATTTCAGTCTGCATTAATAGAGCTTTCTCTGTGCAGATCACAACTGTGTAAACTCTACATTTTTTGTCTCCTTGGTGAGGGTCTTTATTTCTGGGCACCACAGTTTTAAAATGTTCTTACTGAGCTAGCAAGTAAGTGTTCAAGGGAAGAACCCAGAAGAAAGTGCAATCTGTGTAAACCATTTTAAATTTGAAGAGACTGGGGCTTTTTAGGCAAGAGAAGACCAAAAAAAGAAACATATCTTTTGGTCTTTGAAGGGCTTCTTAGAGAAGTTAAAAGAGGCTGAACTCTTAAGGCCAGTGGTAGACATTAAAAGTATTTCACTTTATCATAGCCAATAGAGTTATCCAACCCTGAAACCAGCTGCTTTGTGTGATGGTTAGATCCATTACTATAGGTTTTTGGGTAGAGGTATCCAGGTAATATGGGGACATAATTGTATACCCATCCCAAATTAGCCATTGGGTAATTGGTTCAGAAAGCCAACATACATGCTCACATACATACATACATACACACATTATTATTATTACTATTAATATTTCAGAAAATCATTTTAAGCATGATTTCTACCTTTACTCCCTGCCTCCTTGTTTTCTTGGTGTTTGTATGGAAAACCAGTTTCTGATATGATACGATCTTATTTTCTTGTGAATTAAAAATCTTTTTCCTGAGCACTTACCATAGCAGAACTTTCAGTAATTTAAGTACCTTAATTAATTTTGGTTGTACCATACCTTTTCTCTACATACTCTTTTCTAGGTCAATTTTAGAACTTCCTTGAGCAAGGGATAAGGGTGACCAAAACCAGGAATCACTTTTAATTAGCCTAAAACTCATACCGTGGTGATCTGCATGCACAGTTGAAAATTTCATTTGAATCATTCTCTGCTGACATCTTTAATGTAAACAGGCTTCTGCTTTTTCTCTGTATTCTAGTTCTGGTTTTTCCAGTGACTATGTGGCCTTTCCCTTCCTTGGTTTCCTTTATTCAAAATTAGGATAATGAATTTTCTATTTTGCTATCTTTTTTGATATAAATGTTTAATGGTAAAATGCTATTTTTATGAAAATGGCTTTGAGTTCTTTTAATGCACACTGATATGCAAAGATCTAGTAGTGTTTCCATTCAGCTGTTTATGTCAGGTAATAGATATAAATTTCACCACCAAGGAAGACCCTGTATAACTTATTAAACTATATGTTTAATGTATAATAATATATTAAATATAGCTTAATATGTGACTCTAATTGGTGATTATTTTGTGGAAGGCCCTTAAATTATATGTGTATAATTATATGCTAAAAGAAGCACTGTATGTTTCCCTGTGGATGTCAGGTGACTTGTCCTATAATGATAGGTCTCACTGGAGTGATCTGTGAGACCTACCTATCCTTTGGGAAAGGAAGTTACTTGTTTATACTAATTTTTTTGCTGGTGAGTGACAGTGCAGAGATCCTTTCTCATTCTTTCTTACTTGATTCTCTTTAAAAATCTATATAATCTTATATAAAAATAAATTTATCTTATATTTGTAAGTCCTTAACAAGTAGGAGTTCCTTTTGAGACAGTCCTGTCAAAAAGGGATTTGGTTTAGAGAACATTCTCAGCAATTTATTATTCTACAGTAGTTCTCTGTAAGAATTTTAAGAACAACACTTTACCCATTATCACACAATGATGCTGTTGGTATTTTACTTTCAAATATTAGAAAGAATGGTTTTAAAGATTGTTTAATAATTGTATAGATAGTTGACAACGTGGTTGCATTTTGAGGTGTGGAGAATGAAGATTTGTTGTGGTAAGTTGGGAGGAGAGAGAATTAAACTGAAGAACTAGTTAAAGACTTTACTCTTTCAGCCCAGTATTACTAATAGTTAATAACATTTGAAAACTAAGGGGCAGTCATTCATTTTTTGAGAATTTAATCTAATTAATTAGGTGTTTTTGAAATCTTTGTGACTTTCAGAAACTCACAGAAGAGAAATACCAAGTGGAACAATGCGTAGATGAGGCTTCTATTATAATTCGGAATACAAAAGAGCCCACGCTAACTTTGAAGGTGATACTTACTTCCCCTCTAATTAGGGACGAATTGGAGAAGAAGGATGGAGGTACACATGTATATATTTTTGTTTTGCATAAGACCTCTCTTGAATGCTGTTAAGTATGCTTAATGGTTTTAAGAAATAACTGTCTTCATTTGTTTTATGCCACTCGTAGTATTTTAAAAAGCTTTATTTATACACGATTGCCGTATTTTGCAAATATGTATACATTTGAAATATATGTTAATTCAGAAACCTGTTGATTATCATGTTGGTCTTAACTCTGCTTTAATTTTTATACTATTATGGTGTTCTGTTTTATTTTGTCTATTATTACATTGTTATTGGTATCAGCCAAGCTATTCTATGTAGTTTGGCTTTTAGGTCTGATTTTAGGATTAAATGTGGTCCAGAACAATACTGTTTTCAAATTTACTCATTGTTTCAAGTTACTCATTTGTACATTGCTCTTGACTTCTAATAACTGTTACAACCTTGTAAGATTTATGCTTTACCTAATTGTCCATGTGTAAATATGTTTTATAATGTAAGAGATATAAACTGGGGGATTGTTTTCTAAAAATTAATCTTTAGTAAACTTTTTTCTAGGAGGTTTGTGATCCTGTTAACATTTCGCATATGATATATGTGGGAATTAATGCTTTAAACTAACCTTCTTCTGAAGTTAAAAAGAATTCTTGTATGGCAGTGTCATCCTCATAAAAGTAGAGTAAGAAATCTGTATTCAGCTTTGAGAAGGAATGATGGAGCTGGACTTCTTTATCTGATGTTTTTATCCTGTCAAGTTAGCTTGTTTCTGCCTCTCATTCCTATCCCTAGAAACACTTGCCATGTGATATTTGTCCTGTGTCAGACCTTTGACCAACTGGCCCTTCTCTGTCATGACAATTTGTAGGCAGTGTTGCTTATCTGGGCCAGTGGGGACTCCCTTAGGATTGCTGTTTTTTCATCACTAGACATTCAACAAGTCCCATTACTTACTCCCCTACCTGAAATACCAGTGCAGTAAGAAATACTGGTCAGTTTCTTAATTAATGTCAAATTGATGATAAAGGTGTAGTAAAAGACACATTAGTGATGTTAGGATTGAGAAATTTCGAGTTTTGGCAGACATGTCTCATAGAATCTCTGTAAAAGTGATATACTCCTTTAAAAAAAAAGTTTTTTTGGAATAACTAAAATCAGCTATACCATGCCCAACAGATATAAAGTAGACACATTATGACTCAAGTTTTAAAATTAAAGTGCATCCAATCTGTAATTGGGTTTATGCCAGTACTTTTTTTTTTTTTTTGCTGTGTATATATAGTATCTCTAATACCTCTGAAGAACCAATCCTAAGCAGCTTAATTTTTTTAACAGCTTTACAGTTCACCATTAACTGTAGAACTATAAAATGATTTCTGAAGTGTCAAGATAATTCTCTTACTTCTGGTAAGCTGTGTTCTACTTGACCCTCTAGTGTAAGCCAACCACTTCTAAGGATAGTTATAATTATAGGTATTATTAATTATTTGAGTTTAGAGAGATGAAAAAAAAGACTGAAATCACCAAAGACCAGATTAATTCTACATCTGCTTGTAGCTGTAGGCATCTCTTCTGTTACTTCTTTGAAAAAATTAACAAGAACATCAGGCTTCTTTTTTCCCGGTGGTTTTGTATACTTACGTGGGATTAGGTAATAGTTTTCTGTGATACCGTTAAGCTTGGTCTGTTGCCTCTGTAACTTTAATTTCTGTTCACAGAAGCTGGAAACAGATTTTTACTGTACTGCACCCTTATTAGAAAACTAGTTACTGTAGAATAGTCTCTGTTCAAGGTGTTTGGGTTACTAGAGGATCCCAAGACCTCTTTTTGAGCTGAGTCTTATCAGCTGATATTAACAATATTGTGTGGGATCAGATAAGGTGAAAGAATCTGCCTGGAGCTAATGTGTAAAACATATTACTTCCTCTCTTTTTGAATGGCGGAAAGATTTGTTTTGCAAATATCGTCCTTCACCTCTCAGCCCTGTTGAGTCACTGTTATCTCTAACAATTTGTGCATTTTGTCTAACCTGGGCTTTTTCAAAATGCTTCTTGATCTGCACTGCAGTTTTGCGTATTCCTGAGCAGCTTTTAGGATCCAACATGACTGAGCATTTGAGACCTGGGCTTATGATTCTATAGGACTTGTTTCCTCCTACCAGACAACTCCTCCCACCTTGATGCTGCATGGGGTGAAAGTACAGGATTCATTTGGGTTCCAGGAATTTCTAAGACTGGGAGATAGCCCCCTTTTCAAAATCTCTACTCCTTTTCTTTCTCAATCTTTAAAAAAATATGCATTGTAACTCTCTTTGAGGAGACATTTTCCTATAGAATCTCAACAGCTCGCCTCCCCACAAAACAAACCAACTTTTCACAGTACGTATACACTCACATCTTTCTCCTCCCTCTCTTCGCTTGCTGCATATTTGGGTAAAATCTAAAAAAGGGAAAAAAGCGTGGTTGCAAGCAGGGAGAACCAGAGGACTGGGGCAGGTGAGAACATCACGCTTAACTCCTTCGGGTTGTCTCTGCAGAAGTAGGTCTAACTATTCATTCAGATCGCTACTTAAATTTTTCAGTGGCCAGAGTATATAGTGAATCTCTTTGGTATTGCTTACTCTTTCACAGGTAAGATTCCTCCCATGCTGTCAGTCTTCTTGCCATATTCTAACCCTTTACTTGAAGGCCCTGTAGAATAACCATTCCCCATCACTGTATACTTCCTGCTAAAGAAGGTGCAGGAGAAGAAGCACTTAGTGCCTGGCAGTTAGGTGTTCGATTCTTAACTCCATTAGGTACTCTTGCTGTGTGATCTTGGACAGGTTTCTTCATTTTAAACTGTGGATAAGAAACGCTTGAGAAAGTTGAGGTCAAATGACAGAGTTTATGTAATGTGACTTCTACGATACCTACACAAAGTATTTGCTCAATAGTGGTAGTTACACTTATTCAGCTTATACTAAAAGGACGCCCAGTGCAGACTCACATATGCAAACTGCCTGAAATTCAGTTCACAGTGAGAATAACGTGTACTTGATAGATCTGAGGAACTGAACCTAAACACAGGTAAACTCTTAAAGATCCACTGAAGTGTAGTATTAGAACCAGTATACTACTGTTTTTGCTGCAGTGCTTAAAATGAGCTGATTTGTTACATAGCTTTTGATTCTTCAAGGGGTGGGTGTATTTTTCCCTACCCATGTCCTTTATCCCTGGTGCCGAGAACGGTACCTAATACACTATAGGTGTGCTGTGCCCCCCACCCCCCCGCCAAAAAAATCCGTTAAATGAATTTTGGAGCCAGCACATGACCTGATTAAATAGGACTGTGTGGTGTGTAAGAAGCATTAACAATGGGCATCTTGATATTCAAGCCATGCATATTGATGATTCAGCTGGGTTAAAGTGTTATAACTTACTGTGTTAGAAGCATTTTCTCATATATGATTTAACCTTCACAACAGCCCTGTGAGGTAGGTAACTGCCTTGTTTGATAAATGAGGGAACACTCGGGTTTTACCCAGCTCCTTCCACTCTAAGTCCAGTGTGCTGTCGGCTCCCATTACTCTCTAGGATGAGTGCTGGAGCCTCTTAGCTGATGTAGTTATTCTCAGCCTTACAGGGTCTCATCTTCTTTTGGTGCTTGTGATTTTAAGAAGTGTATTTGCTGTGAGGGTGGTAAGTTAGCTATTTATTATATTTACAGTGTAGTTCAAAACCAGGTGGATAGGGAACCCATAGCAACTCTTCTGGCTTAGGCTAAGATGAACCTCTGTCCTCAGTATTGGGGTAGACTTTTAGGGGTTCACAACAGAGAAGCTGCCCAAAAGTCCCTTTTCACGTCTTGGTGCCAGTATGAACTTCTGCTGCGTCTTGGCAGTTTACTAGCATGAGGCCTGCTAAACAGAAGGCATTAGTCCGGAGATCACAACTGGGATTGTAACGATGCAGTAGGCTTTATTTTCCTGCCTTCCCCAGCTGCTAGACCCACACTATCCAGTGCAAATCTTTAGCCATTATCTTTCCAATGGCCGGCTGCCTACTGAAGCATTGAAGAAAAGTCATATCGAGTGATGTTTCTACCATAAATTAGGAAAACAGTGCTCTCTGTTCTACCTTAGTGCTACATTTACCTGTCCACATTTTTGTGGCCTGATGTTTTGCATGGACAGTGGCTTGGTGCCTAGTATCTGCTCTTCACAAAGCTTCGAGGAATTGAGAGAAGGGGCTGCCAGGTATCTTCAGGCTAACTAGAAAATTCTGTCAGCATGAATTCAGTAGCTCAACTACATCCAGATTGTCAAGGAGGCCTTTCTGATAACCCCGCTCAGTTATTTTACCTTTGAAGGGCCCAGGTTCCTCACAAATAACTTTGATTTAACACAGTCATGTTCTGGCTTTTCCCCACCCCATCTCCAGGCTAGTGTTTTGTTAACAGAGAGCTAGCTTACGTGTAAAGGGATTGAGAGAAACTGACCAACATTTCCTGCAGTACGGTGTGTTTCTGGTCACTGATCTAACCTCTAACCAAATAAGCAAAGTTAGGCATAGTAGACTTGTCTTCCAGTGCTTCCATTGTTCAGAACGTTTTATGTGCCTTCATGCCCTGATGCCAGGTTACTGAGCAATAAATTTTTAAAAGCTGTTTTTCTTTGCTTTTGGCATTTTTGTCACTCCCCAAGCCCATCCCCTCTGCTGTTTCTCATCTGTTTTACTGGTCACCATAGGAAAATGAAATGGCTCACAGTTCCATCGTTTCTAATTTAAAGACTCCAGATGTCTTTTTATCAGAAAAGTTTTGCTTCTCCAACAAAATTGAAACACCTGTGTTAAAGTTCATACAGAAATGTTAAGTCTGAGGTTTTACTATGAGAAGTAGCATTGTTTTTCCACCAGGTGCTCCATAAAACTGTTATTTTTATATAAAGCAAATAGGCAAAAGCAGGGCTTATAAGTAGCACTGCAATGCGGTATGAATTTATATTGTTTTAAAATAAGACACTTTGAAGAAGATAAAATGAGATGAGTTTATTACATTTCCTCTGCTGTTTCCCACCTCACAAATATTGAAACATTCTGGATCTTTGGACTTTTTTGACTATGAGAGCATGAAGAAACATGGCCATTCTGGTGGTGATGTAAAGGGAGTCCAGTGCAAGCCTTCTTTCTGTTCACTGCCTGTGCCTTTCATCTCTTTTTTAGCAAAATCTACTGCCTCCAAATGTTGACTGTCTGTAACAAGATGATGTCTATTTTTTTTTTTAATAAGAGTTTGTGATTAAAATCTGACCTTGGGGATGAAAGAATTTATCTAAATATTTTTGCTGTTGTCCCCCTTTAAAAATATCTGTGTTGCAATGAGTATAAGATGTTATTTACCAACTGTGACCACTGGGCAAAAGTGCCAGAAAGCTCAGAGCTTTGGTTTGCCTTGTCTTTTCCTATGCAAACTTCCTCTGACTCACACCTGTCTTCCGTTGCCCACTTTTCCAACACTCCTATTAAGATGATCGAATAAAACTTAGCTTGCCTTACTTTTAACTTGAAGATTAAAGTCTTAAAAAATAAGTACATTCCATGTTTTTTCTTGAGATTACATTACTTAGCAGTCAGTCAACCTTTGTCATGTCTAACTTTTAAGAGATTCTAATCATTCATTTATAGTAGTTTGTTTTATCTGGTACATGAGCTTTACACAGATGCTTGTATTGACCACAGTTGAGCATTTTGATATAAAAACATTAAAATGAGTTAATTTATGTTTTATGTTATTAGAAAGAGACAGAATTAAGCAAATCTAGGAACTAAATCATCTGTGAAGTAAATACCCATAGGATATGGCTACATATTCATAGTATATCTATGTTTATAAATTACATTGATAGTTTGTTTGTTTTTTTGAGGCTTCCCATTTTATGAGTAAAAAGGGGCAATGAAATGAGACCCTGTGTTTTGAATTTGTGGGCAGAGGTTAATGTGAACCAATGCAAATATCTGCTGTAGAGCTCACCTGGTCAGAAAATAAGTGTGTAGCACTTCAGCCTTTAGAGCGTTAACAGCCAATAGAGAGCCACAGTTTGTTCTTTCATAGATTTGTTTTCTGTTGGGCATTATGCCTTTGGTTTTAGTTAATGGCATTCTGTCAATTAGAATATTACAGTGTAGTTGCCTTAATAGAATCTTATAGCTGAGGAATCCAAAAGGTATCAGTGATCTTGTCTCCCATTTAAAAATATTTACAATGTATCACTTGGCCCACACAAACATACTACTTTCTGTGACTGTTAGGATTATACTAGGAAGAAGTGTTGGGTGGACTCTCCTATATCTAAGAGTTCTTACAAGAGAATGGTGAATCTGACTTAAATGGATTAGACAAAGAATTATTCCTCAGGAAGTATTTGTATGTTATGCATTATAAATATTGCACCAAATATTGCTTAAAAACCTACTTCCTAGGAGTTTAGAGGAGATATAAATTTGGCGATCCGAACGTGGATTTAGAATCCTGTGACATCTTCTCAGATATGGATATTTATCATTAATCTCGTGTTTGAGTTCTTTTGCTGCTCTGGACCATCTAATCCAACTTTAAAATGTAGAGGCAAGTCAGATAACTGTAATTAGATAGTATTCTTTGCTGCCCCCCCCCCTTTTTAAGGTAGATAAAACTTGAAATGTTCCAATGTACTTCATTTTTGTAGTTCTAATAATTTTGTTTTAGAAAAGAAATAATGAGAGAATTTAAGGTGCTGCTTGAAGAGTTCTCATCAGTGGAGCAAAGTTTCTATTAAGGGTTATCTTGCTGGATGAGTTTATTTAGGTGTAAAAAAAATTATATTCAGTGTATTCTTAGTAAATCCCAAATTATTTACATAAAAGAGCCCCAGTTTCCCTCAAGAACTGATCAGCAATTCTTCTGTAAAGGAAAATCGTTGTTGCTCCTGGTCCCAGATTTGTGCTCTCTGTGCCCTGCCAAAGGCAAAAGTGCTATGTACCTATTTTGTGCCCCTGTAATGTTATACACATGCTTAATAAGATCCCAGATTGTATGTAGCATCGGTCACGTATTTGTTTACTGAATAAATGCTTTTGTACTCCTCTTGTACCTGTGCACAGAACGGCTCTGATGACTGTTTACTGAAGTAATCATCGTGCACGTAATTTAAGAAGAAAGCAACAAAAACAAAGCCAAATCGTAAAATCTTCTGGGAGTCTTATTAGTTCACTCAGATGCTGCTCTTCTTTTTATTTTTATTGTTTGGTAATTTGACAGGAAACCCTTGGTCAAATTGTATCTGTCTTTCTTTATCCCATTTTCCTATTAGAAAAGGTTGCGTTGAAAGATCCTCCGGACTTATTGGACAGGCAGAAATGCCTGAACGCCTTGGCGTCTCTTCGACATGCCAAATGGTTTCAGGTTGGCTTTTTATTATTTTATTGTTACTGTAACCTTGTGCAGGCTTCATTTGGAACACCTGCCACTTAATGGTTTCTGTGCACATAATGTATAAAATGGGGGTGCTTTCTATCTTATAGAGTTATTGTAGGAGTATATGAGTTAATTTAGGTAAGGTGCAGAGTATAGCTTCTGCAACAGTTAATGATGTTTAATTATCATATAATCTTTTTTGTCTTAGTACTCTGAATTTCAGATGATGGCTTATAAAATACAAACAGGGATGAGAAAAGCTGGAAGATAAGATAGATAGATGGTTGCCCAGAATGGGATTGCCATGAGGCTATGAAAGCTATTTTAGTAATATGCTTCCTTTACTTTAAAATTTGTCTTTCTAAACTACATTTTTACTGCTTTTAATAACTTAATTTTTTGGTTTGCTTGACAACTAATGAATGAGTGGCTAATTAGTATTCACTTTAAAGAACCTATCCATGATCCGTGTGCTTAAAATGAAGACTGGATTTCAACAGGGGTATTGGAATCATTTTGTTTGTTTTAGGCAAGGGCAAACGGATTAAAATCATGTGTAATTGTCCTCCGCATTCTGCGTGATTTGTGCAACAGAGTTCCCACATGGGCACCATTAAAAGGATGGGTAAGTACTTATGGTTAAAAGCAAGTTCTGTAGCCATAGTCAGAGGAAATCCTGTAGAAATTACTTGTTACTGTAAAATGGCTACATTCTGAGTTAGGTGTGCATTATCTATTCTCTAGAAAAAAACTGTATATCTTTTTATATACTTTTTTTATACATATAACCTGTCTCTTCTACCTCATCATATTCATATTACAGAGCCTGAGATATTTTTCTGACAAAAAGGTTCTATACCTGTTAGAAGTGACTGTCTTCTTGCACTTTACTCTGTACTGATGGTTGATTACTATTCACCTACTGCCCGTGAAAGCCTCCTTAACTGGCACATTTCTCTTTCAGGGCTACTTCCATTTAAAATAAAAATTACCTGATATGCCTGTATATGGCTCCCATATCCTCTTTTTCTTTATCTTTGAGTGTAGACACTTTGATATGTTTGTTTTAGTAAGTAAAGTCGGGCAAATAGTACACTTGACACAGTTTTGGACGTCGTTTATAATGTATATTGCAAAACTTATTTCATTTGGAAATTATTATGCTTGGCCCAGTCAAGACCACAGTGAAGAACGTTATAAAACAAATAAAGCTGTAAGGGTCATTTTAGATTAATCTAACAATTATTACTTTGATATAGTACATGAGGTTTTAGTTTATTTAGTTTATTAACTATGGAGATTTGGTCTTTCGTTTATTCTAATTGTAGTACTTGGGACAGGCTGTCTGAAGTGAAGTTGTAGGTGGTTTGAGTGCTTCCTAGGTTAAGTAGGAGATAGGTGGGCTGGTTTTGAACATTGATTAGTTAATTAGCTATTACTAACGTAGACGAAAGCTTGTTAAATCCTTGTTAAATCAACTAGGTGACCACAGTTTCTTAAGTGATCCTTTCAGGGTAACCAAAAACAAAGTTTTTGTAACAAAATGTCTTCTGAATATGTTACCTCAAAAATGATTGATTTAAAAACTCTGGCTGGGATAAAAGTTGATAATCAAGCAGGAAAAGTTTAATTGGGCCCTAAATATTAAGTTGACTTTCACCTTTTTGGCCTCCATTGTAGTTAGAAATGTCAGCTCACATTTAACTGGAATCCTTTTAACACTTGGTGCATGTACTAATTTGTAATTTAATATCTTCT
Organism: Mirounga leonina; assembly: GCF_011800145.1. Taxonomy (NCBI): domain Eukaryota; kingdom Metazoa; phylum Chordata; class Mammalia; order Carnivora; family Phocidae; genus Mirounga; species Mirounga leonina. Next base: position 11,607,636 of record NW_023270433.1, read on the forward strand.
AGCCACTAGAGCTTATATGTGAAAAGTCTATAGGTACTTGTAATAGACCTTTGGGCGCTGGGGAGGCCTTGAGACGAGTAATGGAGTGTTTGGCATCTGGAATACTACTTCCTGGTAAGGGTTTCAAACTCTGGAGGCAGAAGAATCAGAAACATTTCATTTTAGTTTATTTTTCTGAATATGTGCTAAATTTGTCCTCTGCACAGGAAAATGATGCGTAGGTGTTGTTTTGCTTGGAATGTTAGCAACTAGAATGTTTGAATGTTGGAAAAGTGCTATAAAACTCTCTCTTTCAATAACTGTAATTTATGTTTTATATGTACTAACATAAAAGGTACTAATAAGATATTGTGTCTGCTATGAATTTGCTTTACCTAGAGCTCTGAATTTGAAAATGTAGATGTTTGGTTAAAATGTATGAAGTTCATTCTGTTTGCAGTCTGGTGTTTAATTTGGAAAAATTAAATTTGGTCTTATTTTACATACGTAATCCCTTTAAAGATCTGGGATGGTTCATCATGCTGTTTCTAAATTCTCAGAGTAAGACCCAATTTTGTCCTTAGATACGCAAGTGACTTCCAGTAAAATAAGGACATTTAAGTGTTAACATATTGAAAATGAGAGAGTCCTTTTTATTCCATTTAATTGAGCAGACTTTTAACCTAGTTCCTCAGTTTTTGTTTTTGTTTTTCTTTTTCTCTCCATTCTTTTCTCTCTTTTGTGTTAGTTCATGGAATTCTAAACTCAGTTCTGAGTGGTGCTTGTGTTTTTCTTTTGCCTTTGCCAAAGGGGGTCCTGGTCTACATGATCCTTGTGAGCGAGACCCAACAGATGCTCTCAGCTATATGACCATCCAGCAAAAAGAAGATATTACCCACAGCGCACAGGTAAAAGATGGGACATGTCACAATGATCTCTTTAGAGAAAGATCATATCTTCATTTTCTGAATCATTCCATTTAAACACTTTTTTTCTTGTCTGTTATTAGGGACTTTTGCCATCATAAGCATAACATTTAATGAATGTCTTTTTAGTTACTTGTACTAAAGGCTTTATGAATGGCCATTGAAATTTGAATAAATAAATCTTTTGTTCTTTAGCATGCACTCAGACTATCAGCCTTTGGCCAGATTTATAAAGTGCTGGAGATGGACCCCCTTCCATCTAGTAAGCCTTTTCAGAAATATTCCTGGTCAGTTACTGATAAAGAAGGTGAGTGTTTTATTGGGGGTGGACGTGGGCAGTGGTGGAAATGGTCACGGACTGCATCTCTTGTTAGAGTGGAGCGAACTTTATTGTTAATCCAAGTTGTGTATTGCTTTTCTTCCTGACTTTCTTCTCCTCTCTCTCATCGGTAACATCAGCTTACTACCGTTTATTCTTAGTAGTGACAAACTCACTTAGCTACATTGGCCAGATTCCAATCTATCCAGTTTACTGAACAGATTTAGAGACCACACTTTGAGAACTGGTGGTCGAAGGGGAAAAGATGAGCCGTAAGCTGAGAATAGATGTTATCATAGTCACTGACCAGTTAGATCTTTGTCATGCTTGGAAATATTATGTAACTAAGAAAGAGATCTAGAGGAGGAGAAAAGCATACTGGAAAATTCAGAACTATTGCATTTGACCTAGTCTGTCTGAACTCACAGTTTCAACAGACAGAGCACAGGCTTTGGGGTCAGTATGACCTCGGTTGGTTCCAGTCAAAGCTCCACTACTTACTAGCTTTAGGCCTTGAGCAATGGGTTCATCTCCCTCTGTGGGGATATAACCCCCACTTTATTGGCTGATGTCAGATTAAAATGCCTAACTCAGTGTCTGGATTACAGCACATACTCCGATGTGAATCACTTACTCACCTCATTGTGCACAGTACATGTTTTCCCCCCTTCCCTTATCTCCTGTTATGCTAGAAAGTGGGATGTTTAACATAAGTTATTCTTCACCTGGGACTCAGCCCATCTCCCACAATGGATATTATTCTAATAATTTTTATATGATAAAAATAGTGCGATGGCTCAATCTATTTATTTAGACGACAGAATTCCAGTGGGTTAACAGACTTTTCAGGGAGTCCACAAAACCAAAACTATTTCATAATAATACTAAGGCTTTTTTTTTTTTTTTTTTTTGTCTTTTCCATTCTTTGTCTCATGAGTGTACAGTTTTCCAGAGGCTGCATGTGACATGTGATAGCATTATCACTCTGGCTAATGGAATGTTTTTTTGTGTAATCCTATATTAAAATTGTTTTAATTTCTAATATGATAAATATTGATATTACCCAAAAAACAAAGCTCTTTGAGTGTTCAGTAATTTTTTAAGAGGATAAAGTGGTCCTGAGATTAAAAATTTAAGGGGTGCCTGGGTGGCACAGTCGGTTGAGCGTCTGCCTTCAGCTCAGGTCATGATTCTAGGACCCTGGGATCGAGCCTCGTGTCGGGCTCCCCTGCTGAGTGGGGAGCCTGCTTCTCCTTCTCCCTCTGCCATTCTCCCTGCTCATACTCTCTCTCTCTCTCAAGTAAATAAAATCTTTAAAAAATAAAAAATAAAATAGGGGCACCTGGATGGCTCAGTTGTTGGGCGTCTGCCTTTGGCTCGGGTCATGATCCCAGGGTCCTGGGGTCGAGCCCCGCATCAGGCTCCCTGCTCAGTGGGAAGCCTGCTTCTCCCTCTCCCACTCCTCCTGCTTGTGTTCCCTCTCTCGCTGTCTCTCTCTGTCAAATAAATAAAATCTTTAAAATAAAATAAAAATTTGAGAATCACTGCCTAACTTCTCAGGGATAAGGAATTCTCCAGATCCTACTATATAGCTTAAAAACTGATGCTCAATAAGTATTTGTGGAATGAAAGCCACCTTATTCCAGAGGGTGCTCACACAGCAGCAAAGATTTTGGGGGCAGGGGGCAAAGATTTTTTGAAAAGGATTCACATAGCCATGTGACATTAAGCACTGTCTGTGGATTGAATAAAATTTTCAAATATTTATAGAGATTCTTGTGATTAGTATAGAAAAAATTTGTTTGAATCATTGAATTCATAGCAGCTCTTTTGGTTTTTTTATATTTTCTTTCACTAGAAGAAAAAGTATATCTACTGTAGTGTGGCTTAGGTTTTTTGTTGTTGTTGTTGTTTAAGTTAGGGAACTGTTGATCTGTCAATTTATAGCTTAAAAAAGAACCAGACTGTCAGTGTTTCCATTCAAGCACTATCAGTTACTGGCTGCATGAGCTGGGCAAGTCACTTACCCATCTGTGCCTTAGCTATAGGAGGAGGGGACCATGGCCATTGTCTCCAGACCCTTTGGCATTCTTCCTCATATCTTCATGTTTTTAGCACCTAGCTTCCTGACATTGGCATTTAAACTTTATTCTTGTAATTCTTGGTGATTTCATTATGCACTCAGATGATTTTTTTCCCCAAACTTTTGACTTCTTAATTCCTTCGTTTCTTCTTCCACAAATATTTTGTCTTCTATCCTACCTCAGTTACCCATACTGTGAACGTACCCTAGACCTGCCTTGAGTAACTCTACCCTCTCCATAATCTTATTTTTAAGAATCCCACTTCTAACTGCCTCTTGTCATCATTCTCTATTACCCTTACTCCAGTTCTTGAGCCTCACCACTGATTCTGTTACCTTTTCATAGTCTCTCACCTTCTCCATGTTCTCTCTTCTGTCCCTTCTCTGATTGTATTCCATGGTCCATCATCATCATCATTCCCTAGCACATGCCTTCACTTCCTCGATCCTCTGTTTCTGGCACAATTCTAACTCTGGGAAAATCCAATTCTGCACCTAGACCAGGCTGTTGAACATCGTTGGAGGAAAAATACAATCATCTTGACTTTTCCCTTTAGGTCTCAGGTGTAAATGACCCTTCGTGTTGTCTAGCAATCCTTCTGTAAGTTCTAGAGTTCTCCAGTTCTTGTAGATAACTGTTTTACACCTTTTCTCATTTCATACTTCCTCTTCTAACACTTCACTCTCATCTGATGATCTTGTTTGCTCAAAGGATTCATGTATTTGGATAAACTCCCTTGACTGTGATAGACTATCCAGGCTCTTAAGACCAATCTTTCTACTTGTCTACAAGTGGACATTATTCCAGCAGTTCTCTCTTTTCTCACCAGCATCAACTCCTCCCTTCCTACTGGATCATTCTCATCACCATAAAAACTTGCTGTAATGCCTCCCATTTGAATGATGAAACCAGGGGCGCCTGGGTGGCTCAGTTGGTTAAGCATCTGCTTTCAGCTCAGGTTATGATCTCAGGGTCCTGGGATTGAGCCCTGCATTGGGCTCTCTGCTCAGCAGCAGTCTGCTTCTCCCTCTCCCTCCCCTGGCTTGTGCTCTCTCCCCCTACCTCAAATAAATAAATAAAATCTTAAAAAAAAAATTGAAAGATGAAACCAAACTCTCCCCCCCGCCCCCAATTCTGCAGTTCCCTCCAACAGAGTCCCATTCTCTCCTCCCCTTTATAAGCAGTACTTTTGGAAAGAGTGGCCTATTCTTTCTCCTTTTCTTCACTTTTAAAAGAACTTACTCTAATCAGGCTTTCTTCCTCACCACTCTACCAAAGTCTTTGTTGTGACTTTCATGTTACTGCCCTCAGCAGTTAGTTTTCAGTCCTCATCTTAGCCGACTAGCCACATTTGATGCAGATGGACACTTTTTTTTCTCCCAAATTTTGTTATAGTATGTATACAGAAAAGTATAAAACGTATCATTGAGAAAATAATGATTAAAAAATTACATGCAGTCACCATCCTTAAGAAACATTGTTAGCTTCTCAGAAATTATCTGTTTATCTCTCCATATCACCTCCCTGCCCCATGAACTACTAACCATTCCTGACTTTCTGATAATCATTTCCTTGATTTTCTTTATAGCTTTTCCACCTGAGTATGCTTTCCTAAACAATGTGATATTGCCTAGAATTTTATAGAAAGGGAATCAAACTAAGTTTAATCTTCTGTGATTGGCTTCTTTCTCTCCAGCATTGTTTGGGATACATTCATGTTGCTGCATATAGCTAATGTTTGTTCATTTTAGTAGCTACATAGTATCCATTATGAATGTACTACAGCTTATCCATCTACTTTTGCAGGACACTTGGAGTCTTTTCATTTTTTGGCATCCACCTGCAATATTGTTATGAGCATTTTTATATGTGGCTCCTGGGGTGTATATCCAGGATTTAGTGTAGGCTAGCATATGATCTAGTAAATAGTTATATATATCAGTTTATACTTTGACCAGCAGTGTGTAAAAAGTTCTTGGTGCCCTGTATCCTCAGCAGCATTTGTCATTGTCACACACTTTTTCTGACATGAAATACTACTTTTCATTTGACTTCTAGGTCATTACTTTTTCTTGTTTCTTCTAGCCACACAGCCCTCTCCTCAGCTTTGTTGGCTTTTCCCCATCTTCCTGATTTCTGAATATTTGAGTGTCCCAGGGTGCAATCCTCAGACTATTTATCTTTATTTACACCCACTCTTTAGGTGACCTCATTTAGTCCCTTGTCATGAAATATACATATCTCTACTACCAGTCCTAGCCACCAGCCTCTGACTGCAGACCCAGATATCCAGAGGCCTCTTCAGTGCCTCTACATGGATGTCTAAGAGACATCTCAAACCTCAAATGTCTAAATCCAAATTCCTGTCCTTAACCCTGCCTCTGGTCTGCTCTTTCCATAGTTATCCCTGTCCCAGTCATTGGAAACTCTGTCTATGTGCTCAGGTCAGACACCTTCACCCTTTGAATCTTCTCTTTCACTTTGATCCAGACCACCGGCACACCCTGTCTATTCTACTTTCCAGAATATGTCCAGAATTTAGCTATTTCTTTAGCTCCTTCACTGCTGTCATCCTGGCCTACACTGTCATCGCCTCTCACCCGGATTATTGCAATTGTCTTTCCTGTCTGGTCTTCCTACTTCTGCCATTGCCCCTGTTGTCTGTTCTCAGCAAAGCTGCAGTTCTATTTTTTTTCTTTCTTCTTACCTGGAAATAATTACAGATTCACAGGAAGTTGCAGAGATAATACAGAGAGGTCCCATGTTCCCTTCACCCAGTTTCTCCCAGGTTACATCTTACATAACTATAGTACACTATCAAAACCAAGAAATTGATATTGATACATTTTATGCCATTTTTATCACATGTGTAGATTTGTATAACCAGCGTCATAATCAAGTTGCAGAACTATTTCACTACCACCAAGATCTCTCTCATTTTGCCCCTTTGTAGCCACACCTACTCCTCTCCATTCAGCTATCCCCAAGCCCTGGAGACCATGCATTTTTCTCAATCTCTTTGATTTTATTATTTCAAGGATTTTATATAAATGGAGTTATACCACATGTGATCTTTTGAGAGTGTCTCCCTCCCCCAGCATAATTCCCTTGTGGTCCGTCCAGGTTGTTGTGTGTGTCTGTAGTTCCTTCCTTTTTACTCTTGAGTAGTAGTCTATGGCATGGATTAGCCAGAGTTCGTTTAACCATGGACCTGTTGTAGGACATCAATTGTTTGCTTCCAGTTTCGGGCTATTACAAATAAAACTGCTACAAATGATCCTTGTGTAGGTTTTTGTGAACAGTTCACAAAAACACAAATTTTTGTTTGTTAGATTGGCCAGCAGTTTTCCTTTGTTGTTATGTTTTGTCAAGTTTTGGCTCTAAGGTTATGCTGGCCTTACAAAGTGAGCTGGGAAGTGTCCCTTCTTTTTCTTTTCCTTGGAAGAATTTGTATAAAATTGATGTTATTTCTTCCTTAAATGTTTGGAAGAATTTATCAGCAAAGCCTTTTTTGGGCATGTGGTTTTCTTTGTGGGAAGGTTTTAAATTATGGATCTAATTTCCTTAATAGGGAAAGGGCTGTTATCTTCTTACCAGAGTTTTGGTAAATTGTGTTTTTCTAGGAATTTGTTCATTTTACCCAAATTTAAAAATAGTTTATAAGATTTTATTTTTGGGGAGGCGCCTGGGTGGCTCAGATGGTTAAGCGTCTGCCTTTGGCTCAGGTGATGATTCCAGGGTCCTGGGATCGAGTCCCACATCCGGCTACTGGCTCAGCAGGGAGCCTGCTTCTCCCTCTCCCTCTCCCTCTGCCTCCGTCCGCCCCTGCTCATGCTCTCTTTCTGTATCTCTGTGTCTCAAATGAATAAATAAAATCTTAAAAAAAAAATCTTATTTTTTTATTGTCTGCAGTATCTGTAGTGATGTGCTCTTGTGTACATTTTATACCTCCTTTTTTCCCTGATCACTCTCATTAGAGGTTTATCAGTTTTATGAGTCTTTTCAAAAAAATCAGCTTTGGGGGCTCCTGGGTGGCTCAGTCGGTTGAGCATCTGACTCTTGGTTTGGGCTCAGGTCATGATCTCCACGTTGTGAGATCAAGCCCCAGTCGGGCTCTGTGCTCAGCAGGGTGTCTGCTTGAGATTCTCTCCCTCTCCCTCTGCGCCTCCCTCTGCTTGCACCTGTATAAAATAAATAAATCGGTCTTTAAAAAAAATCAACTTTGGCTTTGTTGATCATCTTCTGGTATATGCTTATATTCTATTTCATTGACCTGTGCTCTTTGTTTTTCCTCACTACCTTCTTTGGGTTTTATTTGCTGGGTTTTGTTTTTTGTTTTTTGGGTTTTTTTTTTAACTTTTTGAGATAGCTGGATACATTATTAATAGATTCCTTTGGTCTCTTATTATATATACTACTAAGGCTATAAATTTTCCATGTTAAGCCCGGATTTATGTGTATTACACTTTTTTTTAAGATTTATTTATTTTAGAGCGTGTGTGAGTGTAGGGGGAGGGGCAAAGGGAGAGGGAGAGAGAGAATCTCAAGCAGACTCCCCACTGAGCCTAGAGCAGATGCAGGGCTTGATCTCAAGATCCTGAGATCTTGACCTGAGCTGAAATTAAGAGTTGGATGCTTAACCGATTGAACTACCCAGGCACCCTGTGTTACGCTCTCTCTCTCTCTTTTTTTAAGATTATTTACTTCAGAGAGAGCGAGAGAGAGCACAGAGGGAGAGGGAGAAGCAGACTCCCCGCTGAGCATGGAGCCCAATGTGGGGCTCAACGTGGGGCTCCATCCCAGGACCCTGAGATCATGACCTGAGCCGAAGGCAGACGCCCAACCGACTGAGCCATCCAGGCATCCCTACACTCTTTTGACATGAGTATTTTCATTCTTGCTTAGTTAAAACTATTTTTTGTTTTCCCTTGTTATCAGCTCTTTGACATATGAGCCATTTAGATGTCATCGCTTTATTTCCAGACAAATGAGGATTTTCTAGTTATCTCTTTATTTTATATGAGTTCTTGCTTATTCTGTGATCTGAGAACATACTTTTTATAATTTCTGTCCTTTGATATTTCTTGAGACTTATTTTATGGCCCCGTACGTGGTTTTTGTAAATGACTCATACTCCGAAAAAAAAGAGAAACTTTTTAAAGTTTCAGATTTTCTGCCAGAAATTCTTCTTGTTGTCTTTTTTTTTTTTTTTTAACATTCTGATCATTCTTTTTAATAAAGTGCGTTTTTGAAAGGTCAATCATTTGGGTCCTTTTGGGTCTGTTTCTGTTGTCTGATCCGTCCCTTGATTTTTGATCACATTATCTTGTCTTCTCATGTACTTAGTTATGAGTGCTGGACACTTTAAATGAACAGTTGTAGAGAGTTAAAAACCTAGGGTAATGATATCTTGGAGGATTTACATTTGTTTCTGGGCAATGGTTAGTGGAATTGGTGATCCTGGATCATTTGAATGCAATCAAGGATTAAGATGGGCTCAAGTTCATGTGAGATCCAGACTATTTCTACTTTATTTACTTCTAGTGTATGACATTGCAGAGGCCCAGCCCCCAGTGTGGGGGATTCAACAGGCCTTCTTTGCTTGGTGAACTTCAGTGTTTTTTTTTTGAGCTTCAGTTTTTGACCCCTGAGTCCTGAGTGCCTGCTAAAAGTTACTCTGTCCAGTTCTCAGTGGCTTCTCTTGGATTTGGAAGATGCACCTAGGGGAAGTATGGCCTCTAGTGCAGGGTTTCCATTATCTCCCGTATCTTGACTCCACAGTTCTTTAGTGTCCAGGAATAGATATTTTTTCTACCTTTTCTCCAGCTTTTCTAGTTGCTTTTCTGAGGAAGGCTTTTTGAATTTATTTCTCATACTGAATAGTGGAACTTAAGTATTTTGTGAAAGTTCCTCTGGTGAATTGGTGGCAGCTAGGGTTGACAGTTACTGCCCCTCCTCATCTTCTGTAATCATCCCCTTCTTGTTTAGGCTACTCCAACCACTCAGGCCTTTGTGGTGTTTCTTAGCATATTCCTATCTTAAGACCTTTGTATTTGCTGTTTTCTCTGCCTGGGGTTCTTCCCCAAATCTCTGAATGGCTCACTCTGTTATTTTCATCAGGTCTTCATCAGAGGGTCACCTTATCTGTGATATCTCTCTGACCCTGCTGATGAGCACCACATATAAAATAGCAACACCTCCACCCCCTCAAGCCTCTTATTTTTCTCCCATTTTGCTGACCATCTTATGATATATAATTAGTTTCCACCACTATGCATAAACTCTTTGAGACATTGTTTTGTTCTGTTACATGTCCAGCCCCTAAAATTGTCCTGCTCAATTAGGGGCATCTGGGTGGCTCAGTCAGTTGGGTGTCTGACTCTTGATTTCAGCTCAGGTCATGATCTTCAGGGTCATGAGATCAAGCCCCTCATTGGCTCAGCACTGGGAGTGGAGCCTGCTTAAGATTCTCTCTCTCTCTCTCTCTCCCTCTCCTCCTCCTCCCCGCTCTCTCTCTCTTTTTTTAAAAGATTTTATTTATTTATTTGACAGAGAGAGAGATAGCGAGAGCAGGAACACAAGCAGGGGGAGTGGGAGAGGGAGAAGCAGGCTTCCCGCGGAGCAGGGAGCCCGATGCGGGGCTCGATCCCAGGACCCTGGGATCATGACCTGAGCTGAAGGCAGACGCTTAACGACTGAGCCACCCAGGTGCCCCTCGCTCTCTCTCTTTAAAAAAAAAAAAAAAAAAAGGAAAGAAAAAACTCAATATTTATTGTTGAATGAATATAAGAATGAAATTATGATAAAAGTAATCAAAAACTAATGATGTAATGAATGGTGACTCACATAACATAATAAAATTTAAAAAATTATGATAAAAGTATAGGCTTCATAGGTGCTTGTGAGGATTGAATAAGTTAATACATTTAAGTGAAGACGTTTACAGTTAAGGTATTAAGCACAGTGCCAAGCATATGGTAAACTCATATTATTCAAAACTGTTGCCTCTCAAATGATCACTTCTCATTTCTAGATATTATAGAGATTGAAAACTACTTGCTTTTTGTAAAGCAAGCCTTTTTTTTTTTTTTTTTTTTTTCTCACATTACTATTATGATTAACACCAGATTTTACAACCCTGTGGCTGGGATGGTAGAATGAAGCTTAATCCATGGAACTCTCTTTATGTAGCTGCAGGATTGGAAAATAGATCTGTGTGTTTAAGCCAGCTTGTGATTTCCAGGCAATCAGGAAGCAGCTTTTAATGTAACTTAATGAGTGGGAGAGTGATTGAATAGACATCATTCCTTTTTAACTTTTATCTTGTAAGAACTCCATTCTGGGAGACTGGCACACTCAGTTTTATGTAATGCAAATGAAATATGATACTAAGCAGATAAAAGCAAATATTGTTTTTGTTGAAGAGAGCATCAAGATTGATTGACCTGAGTGGTAAGTATTGACTCAAGCAAATGCTGAAGGCAGTGTTTACCACAAGGGACAGTAAATCTTGATGATCAGAGAATATATAGTTAATCTCAGTATTATTACAGAGTTTCACTAGAAGTATCTAGAAATCTTGTGGAATGAATCTGTTGCATATAACTTTCCTTTTGGAAAAACCCAACAACGAACTTTTAAGTTGAAGACACAGAGTTCTTTAGAGTCCTTACACATATCGATGAGCTTTTCCCTGATTGTTTTTAACTTGGACAGCCAAGTTCCTCCCTTATACCTGACAATGTTATTAGCTAGCTGCTTTATTCAAGAAATTGATTGATAATCAGTACAGTTAGTTTTTGTTCCATAACCATTATATATCCTTTATAAGTCTTATGCTAGATAGTTTATAAGATACAAGACAAGGAGAAAGTATCTTTGATGTTCATCGAGTTTAGGGGAAATACAAGATCTCTATATTTGAAGTAGGCAATGGCACAATTCTACATGTGACACCTGGTTTCTAATAACATAGAAATTATTTTAGAAAGTTGAGATGAGAGGAAAGTTGAAGAAGATGAACTGTAAATAAGATCTTTTTTTAAAAGTTTTTATTTTAATTCCAATTAATGTACAGTGTTATATTAGTTTTAGGTATAAAATATAATGATTCAACAGTTCCATACATTACCTGGTGCTCATCATGACAGGTGCACTCCTTGGTCCCCATCATATATTTACTCAACCCCTCACCCCTCCCCCTTCTGGTAACCATCAGTTGATCTCTTTCTTTCTTTCTTTCTTTCTTTTTTTTTTTAATATTTTATTTATTTGACACAGAGAGAGCACAAGCGGGGGGTGGGGGTGGGGAGTGGCAGGCAGAGGGAGAGGGAGAAGCAGGCTCCCCGCCAAGCAGGGAGCCCAGTGCAGGACTTGATCCCAGGACCCTGGGATCATGACCTGAGCCGAAGGCAGTCGCTTAACCATCTGAGCCACCCAGGCGCCCAGTTTGTTCTCTTTCTTAATCTCTCTTTTTTCCCTCTGCTCATTTGTTTCTTAAATTCCACATATGAGTGAAATCATATGGTATTTGTCTTTCTCTGACTTTTTTGCTTAGCATTATACTTTCTGGCTCCACCCATGTCATTGCAAATGGTAAGATTTCATTCTTTTTTTTATGACTGAATAATATTCTATTACACACACACACAAACACACGCAGGATACATATATATAAAATAAAGAATGAGATATACATATTTATATTCACACACACACATACACACCACATCTTTATCTGTTCATCTATTGATGTGCACTTGGGCCGCTTCCATATCTTGGCTGTTGTAAATCAAACTGCTGTAAACATCAGTGTGCATGTATCCCTTTGAATTAGTGTTTTTGTATTCTTTGGGTAACCCAGTACCATGATTGCTGGATTGTAGGGTAGTTCTATAACTTTTTGAAGAACCTCCATACTGTTTTCCACAGTGGCTGCATGAGTTTGCATTCCCACCAGTGGTGCAGAGGGTTCCTTTCTCTCCACATTCTCACCAAAACTTTTTGTTGTGTTTTTGATTTTAGCCATACTGACAGGTGTGTGGTGGTATCTCATTGTGGTTTTGATCTGCATTTCCCTGATGATGAGTGATGTGGAGCATCTTTTCATGTGTCTGTTGGCCATCTGTATGTCTTCTTTGGAGAAATGTCTTCTGTCCTTTTTTTTTTTTTTTTTTTTTTAAGTAATCTCTACACCCAACATGGGGCTTGGACTCACAACCCTGAGATCGAGTCTCATGCTCCACCAGCTGAGCTAATCAGGCACCCCTGCCCATTTTTAAATTGGATTATTTGGTTTTTGGGTGTTGAGTTGTGTTAGTTCTTTATATATTTTGGATACTAACCCTTTATCAGATATGTCATTTGCAAATATCTTCTCCCATTCCATAGGTTGCCTTTTAGTTTTGTTATTTCTTTTGCTGTGCAAAAGCTTTTTATTTTAATATAGTCCCAATAGTTTATTTTTGTTTTTCTTTCCCTTGCCTCAGGAGACATATTTAGGAAAAAGTTGCTATGGCTGATGTCAAAGAGGTTATTGCCTGTGTTCTCTTCTAGGATTTTTGTGGTTTAAGGTCTCACATTTAGTTCTTTAATCCATTTTGAATTTATTTGTATGTATGGTGTAAGAAAGTGGTCCAATTTCTTTTGTATGTGGCTGTTCAGTTTTCCCAACACCATTTGTTAAAGAGACTCTTCTTTTCTCATTGTATATTCTTTCCTGCTTTGTTGAAGATTAATTGACCATATAGGTGTGGGTTTATTTCTGGGTTTTCTTTTCTGTTCCATTGATCTGTGTGTTTATTTTTGTGCCAGTACCAGATTATTTTGATAATGTAAATAAAATCTTGAATAGGATTTGAGTAGGCAGACAAAAGAATGGTTTGTAGTGTGAGAAATAGAATTCCAAAAGCATAAGATTTTAATATATGCGCTCAAAAAATTTATACAAATAATAAATGTTAAATTATAGACATATCTGAAAAGACATAAATAAAAATAAATCCTTCCCCCAGAGATAACTACCTTTAACATTTTGTTATATATCTTTCTAGACTTTTTCCTGTTCAGGTACATACAGGTGTGAAAAATGCAAAGATGGGGTGCCTGGGTGGCTCAGTCGTTAAGCGTCTGCCTTCGGCTCAGGCCATGATCCCAGGGTCCTGGGATTGAGACTCATATTGGGCTCCTTGCTCAGTGGGAAGCCTGCTTCTCCATCTCCCACTCCCCCTGTTTGTGTTCCCTCTCTTGCTATCTCTCTCTCTCTGTCAAATAAATAAATAAAATCTTAAAAAAAAAAAAGAAAAATGCAAAGATATTTGTGCAAATGTTTATCAGTACATATAAATAAATAGGAAAATAAATATTGATATAAAGGGGTAGTATTAATATGTTTCATAAAGATTCATTTAAACATTTTTGCTATTATAAGATTATATATATGGTAATTTAATTGATCAGTGAAAGTACTATGGTCTTTGTCATTCCTAAGATTTTCCTTCCTGAACATATTAGATACATATGGTGGAGTATATATATATATTTTTAAATATTTTATTTATTTATTTGACAGACAGAGAGCGTGAGAGAGGGAACACAAGCAGGGGGAGTGGGAGAGGGAGAAGCAGGCTTCCTGCAGAGCAGGGAGCCCGATGTGGGACTCAATCCCGGGACCCTGGGATCAGGACCTGAGCTGAAGGCAGACGCTTAACGACTGAGCCACCCAGGCGCCCCCATATGGTGGAGTATATTATTAGCTACATTTGGTGGAGTAAGTAGACACATTGTTTTGACTGATAATGAATCTCTTATAATTTTTTTAGGTGCTGGGTCTTCAGCTCTGAAGAGGCCATTTGAAGATGGATTAGGGGATGATAAAGATCCCAATAAGAAGATGAAACGAAACTTAAGGAAAAGTATATAAAATCTTTCTTCTAGAGATGTGAACTAGAAAAGATTTGTAGTCTCAGACAGGAAAATAAAAATTACAAATTGAAGAATTTGATTGATTTGAATTGGAGTTGTTTTTTTTTTTTTTTTAAGATTTTATTTATTCATTTGAGAGAGAATGAGATAGAGAGCATGAGAGAGGGGAAGGTCAGAGGGAGAAGCAGACTCCCTGCCGAGCAGGGAGCCCGATGCGGGACTTGATCCCGGGACTCCAGGATCATGACCTGAGCCGAAGGCAGTCGCTTAACCAACTGAGCCACCCAGGTGCCCTGAATTGGAGTTTTAAGAATATAGCTTACCTGAGAAATTGATGATTGGATAACTTTCTTTTGTTTTCAGTCTTCATTGCTTCAGATATATTAGTATTGACAAACTAAAATTGATGTTATAGATATAATAATTCGCATCACTTGTACACTAGTGTTAGTATAATTAAAGTGATTTTACAGTTATGAAGTGAAATTAATTTGTGTATGTGTTTTCAAATTCTTGTTTTTTAAAGCCTGGTGAATTTATAGTGGTCACTCAGAACCTACAGATGCATAGATTAAAAACAAAATAGTTTAATTTCTGATCTCATTCTTTTTGTTTTGTTTTATTTTTGTTTTTGTTTTAAACAGTTCTGGATAGTAAAGCAATAGACCTTATGAATGCACTAATGAGGCTAAATCAGATCAGACCTGGGCTTCAATATAAGCTTTTGTCTCAGTCTGGCCCTGTCCACGCCCCAGTCTTCACAATGTCTGTAGATGTGGACGGTACAACATATGAAGCCTCAGGGCCATCCAAGAAAACAGCAAAACTTCATGTAGCAGTGAAGGTACAGTATTGCATTTATTTAGCAGGGCTTTGTTATTTTATGTTGTAAATAAGGTGCTTATTTTTCTAAAATAAATTAACAGACTTTTTAAAGATTTTAATGATAATTACATAAAGATTTTTGTCACCTCTGGATTATAGAATTTTTCTTTTTTCATTATAAAATAATATATATATTCCAAATAAAATTTGGAAAATGCAGAGGAAAGTAAAGACATAAAAAATATGGGGCAGATCATTAATATTTATATATAGTATGTTTGTTTAGGTTGAGCTCACAGAATGTATGTAATTTATCCTCTGATTTTTTTTTCATTTACTATGTCATCAATGTTTTCTCAGGTTATTAAAATCCTCACAAATAATTTTTAATGACCAAATGATTAACATGATATGGATATACTATTATTTGTTTAGACATTTTACTATTCATTGAATATTTTGCTGTTTGCAGACTTTGCCGGTCATAAATAAATTTAATTATTATCTTCCTGCATATGGTGCCTTTTCTGTATTTCACATTATTTCCGTAGGGAATAAGGTCCAGGATCGAACCAACCAAACATGCATGTAGGTTTGTAGAAAGTCCCTAAATCCTGGCATTTTTCCATGAGTACATTTGCCCTCTTGTAGACAAATGTGAAAATGTCAAAGATCGTGTAGACTAAAGATCAATTTTAATTTAAGAAAAGTTCTATTATGTAACAGTATGGCATAAGACAGAATTGGTCTGTTTTCATGATCATTCCATTTTGTAAGTATTATTAATAAAGATGTGAACGTTGTCCTAGATTCTAAGGATATAGCAGTGAACAAAACAAAGCCCTTGGCCTCCTGGAGCCTGCATTCTAGTGTGGAAAGGATTGGAGACAGACAACAAATATACAAATGAATAAATTCTAAGGCAGGTAGTAATAAGCACAATGTAGGAAAATAATAACTAAACTGTAAACATATAAAACAACATTTATGTTGTGTCTTGTTTACAAAAGGGGTACTTCAAGTATGATGAAGTAGTGTGAGTTTAAAATGAGGCAGAAAAAATGAAGAATGAGGGGAAAAAATGAATCCAGGAATAAAGCTAAAAATACGGTTCAGTAACTTAGCCCCATAATGTATGCTGAGAATGAGTCACAAATTAAGATCTCAGTTCTCTAGAATCTGACTCAAAAAGCTTATGAAATATCCCTTCATAGTGACATAAGAACTGTTGACATAGTGACATAAGACAGTGATTATAAGAGTCATAGTTGTTTTGGTATACAGATCAAATGGACATTCTCCTTGAGTGGGTCTTCATAAAAAAGGATTGCAGTGACATCCTTAAACATCGTGTGTGATGCAGTGAAAATTTGTGGGTTGTTTGTTATGATTGCCTTTAATGTAAGCTAGTGGCCTCATACCAACTTGTAATTCAGTAAAATTTGGGAGTAAGAACAGTGGGAGATTTTGTAATATGACAGGATTTAGATGCTATTTCTTCTCATAATTACTATTAACATTTTGGTATGTATTTTTCCAAGCCTTTTTTTTAAAACCTGCAGTTCCAAAATCCATAAAGCACTGAAAATGAAAAATAATTCCTGAAGTTTGATGAAAACTCACTTGATGGGAAAACCTGACTTGAATTGTTGTAGAACTACTTTTAGTCTTTATTATTCCATTTCGTGTGAATATTTTATATGTTCCTTTGCACAAACATGGGGTAGCACCTGAACTCAACTGGGGATTTGGAAAATATATAGTAAATATTTTGTATTCGCTTTCTAAACTCTGAAAAACTATGAATTCTCGAAACAATCTGGCCCCAAGAGTTTTAGATTAGGAGTGGTGGGACCTGCATAGTGGGAATACAAAATATGTAATTAAAACAAGTATTATTTTTGTTCATCTAAGAATATGAGGGCTTTTTTTTTATAGTTATCACAAAGATTGTTCTCCTTTTTAGTGATGGCCTAATATTTTTTTTATTATCAATCTACCGTAATGTAACTGATCTTTTAGATTTAGATGCTGCCAGTTGGTTGCTTTACATCTTTTTAAACTAGTCTCATTATCCCTTAAGATATATGTTAGGGTTACCTAGCTGGCTCTGGTCGGTAGAACATGCGACTCTTAATCCTCAGGGTCGTGAGTTCAAGCTCCGTGTTGGGTGTAGAGCTTACATTAAAAAAACAAAGGTAACAAGTAAAGACAAATTCTAGAAATGAAATTAGATCAAGAAGAGGGCACATTTGAATGATCCATTAATTCATTAAATAGGTATTGGGCTTCCTATTATATGTCAGGCATATATTGCCAAACTGCCATCTATGTACAGTGTCAGGTTCTGTTTTACAAATGAATTTGAGAGTGGTTTATATCTGACATGAAAGTAGTTCCCACTAGATAAAAATCCTTAGATTTCTTACTCAGTAGTTTGGTAGGAGTCTGTACCTGTTAAGACAAATCACACCAGAGAATCAAATCAAAACAAAATACGAAAGAGCGGTTCCTGCCACAGGAGCCTGGCCTCCAGCAGTAGGCAGCCTGAAGTGATGGAGATCAGTTGCCCATCTTTTCTTTCCTCTTCCAGCCCTTTTTTCTGATAGTCCCTCACAAAGAACATAATCAGCGATATTCCATGAAAAGAAATCTTAGTCATTGTATGGAAAAGGTCAGGACAAGGAGTGAAGGCTCTTTGGGAGAGGTTCTTGCGGCCATCAGCTCTCCACCATCCAGAAGCCACGGATAGGACTTTCTTTTGAGTGGAGAGCCATACAGTAGAGTATGTTTTCGTGTGTTTTCTTTTCACCTTTGTCCTATAGTCTTTTTTTTTTTTTTTTAAAGATTTTATTTATTTATTTGACAGAGACACAGCGAGAGAGGGAACCCAAGCAGGGGGAGTGGGAGAGGGAGAAGCAGGGGGAGTGGGAGAGGGAGAAGCAGGCTTCCCGCAGAGCAGGGAGCCCGATGCGGGGTTCGATCCCAGGACCCTGGGATCATGACCCGAGCCGAAGGCAGACGCTAAACGACTGAGCCACCCGGCACCCCTGTCCTGTAGTCTCTGAGGTTATCAGCTTTCCCAGCCTCAACCCCCTTCTGGGTGGGCGGGGGGAGGGCATGGTTATACTGAATTTCCCAGTCACCTTGTTTCCAGGAATGATCTTGTGATTTTTCAGCCCAGTTGATGTGTTTATTAGATATGATTTGTTTGCCAGACATTTGAGACCACTTTTTTGGTGTATCAGTTTTTTGGTTCCAGTATTGATTCCAAGCAAACTCTGGTTCTAGAGGTCTGAGAACTCATTACTTTTTTTTTCTTTAGCTTTTGTAGCATATACTAGTTAATAATCTCATGTATTCATAGGAAAATGACATAATTTTACATTTTTTTGTTAGCTGGTCTGTATTGCAAATATACTGTATCCCTTGAGATTATCCATCAGTTGTATAAACTATAGTGTAGTGAAATATGTTGCTGCAATAACAAATAAATGAATGTGATATGTGAGAAAAGCACAGAGAGAAATGGTGTTAAAATAATTCACATAGACTTATTTTAACTGTCTATGTTAAATTGGGAAAAGCTGCATTTCTTTAGTTTTTATTGAATAAACAAATCAAATTTATTTGTGACTCTTGACTTGTGACTTGCAGCCTGTATTAGCCTGGTGTTCATTCCAGACTGATAACTGTTCTTTCAGAGATGAGATTTTTCAGGGAGAGCATATTTACAGGACTCATACAGTGGAGAAGGTGTTTTCTTTGTAAAATATTGACGAGGATAAGCTAAATGATGTTAACATACTTAGTCTTATAGTACTACTTGAGAACTTCTAAAACTTAAGATATTGAAAAGAGGTTCTTGGCTTTCATCTAGTGATTACAAAGAATTAATTTATGATTTGAAATGTTCAACAGAATGCCAGAGTTTCCATATGAATTGGGTGAATTAATTTCAAATTCTCTTGGTACAGAGTTCTACTTATGTCCATTTTTTACAGATTTTATTTATATTGGCAGAATCCATTATAGAAGATGCCATTGTTTATAAAATTTAGGCTGCCTGGTCTCTCATTCGTGGGACTATCATAACTGTTTTTTGAGACACCTATTACATATAGTTGGGATTGTAAAGAAATATGACATTGCTTTTACACTCCAGCAACTTAAAACATTAGTCAAAAGCTGAAACAAATACAGAGATGTTTACGAACCTATCTCCATATATTTTGATATAAACCTTTAAATTAGTAACTGACAATGCAACATTAGTCTGTTTGAAAGAGGCTTATAAAAATGCTAGTGAATGTATTTTCTTGTAAACATCTAAAAAGCAGTATAACCTGGCAGGAGATATTAAAAGCCATGCTTGTATGTGTGTATGCTCATGGGCACATGCATGCCCCCAGACACACACACACACACACACACAGTTCAGAAGACTTTATTTTAAAAAAGATAAGAAATGCCAGGCATTGAATGGTGATATAAGAAGAATGGACATTGGAGGAAGCCATAATGTAACTAGGCCTTGAGGGGATGGAAATACAAACCTAATATTGTTCCTGGTTCACTTACTATAGCAAATAAATCTTGCGACTGAATCCTTCCTTTCAAGTATTGATTTTGGTTTAAGTTGAAAGCAAAGAGGTCAATAGAAAGCTTCAGATATTATATAATTAACAGGCAAATTGGTTCCAGCATGAAGACTTCTTGATTCCCTTTCTGTGCTAATTCCCCTGATGGATTGAGTCATAGAATTTAGAGGTCAACTAATCAGTCTTCCTGTTTTGCAGATTGGAAAATTGAGGACCAGAGGAGAAATATAGGATTAGACCGCCACGTCTTTTCCTTTGTAGTCCATTGTACTTTTTCATTATGTTATTTTATTTTTCCCCTCACCTCCTTAGTTGAACTCTGGCCTTCAAATTAAATGAACCAGAAGCAACCTCAGGTTTGCATTTCTGTCATCCTTTATTTAAGCCTAATTACTCTGAGGATGTTTTTCCCATTCTCCGTGGTGAAACTCTAGCAGGTAGGGAAACTTAGTTTAACCAAGGATTTGTAGATTTAGCACCCTCTTGCTCTTCCTGCAAGGTGTTTCATGGATTCAGATGTTATGGATTTGAAACTTGTTTTCAGTATTTCATCTCTTCTCTGTGGTCTCTGATGTTTGAATAAAACTGAATTTAATGTAATTTGTACAGGTATTACAAGCAATGGGATACCCAACGGGCTTTGATGCAGATATTGAATGTATGAGTTCCGATGAAAAATCAGATAATGAAGGCAAAAATGAAACAGTCTCTTCAAACTCAAGTAATAATACTGGAAATTCTACAACTGAAACCTCCAGTACCTTAGAGGTATATTTATATGTATTTTTTTCCTTAGAAAAAAAGGAGTATATGTAGACTGTAGAAAATTTGAGAGATGTGGAAAAGTATAAATAAGAAAATCAAAAGCATATACAAATGTATATATTCCAGAGATAGCCATTATTAATATTTTGGTTTATTCCCATCCAGCCTTTTTTTCTGGCAGTCATATTTTCATGCAGTTCTACATTTTGTTTTTTTTCCACTTAATTTTAAAAAAAACCTGTAAACATAGCTGTATAGTACACAACACATGAATGTATCCTAATTTAACTAGAATTTTCCTTTTGCTGGCCATGGAAGTTCCTTCTAGTATTTCACAGTTAAAATATATCAACAATATCAACAATAACTAAAGAGTGAAAAACGAGGCCTAGCAGAGGAAATTTAGGTTTATTTGAAGTTTATGCTGAACTGTGGAAGGCAGTGGATCATTATGGAGCCGATCTAGCCTTGAGGAAGGCATAGCCTGATCTAGTATGTTCCTCAGACTCTGAGTAGGTCCTAACGTATGAGCTTATTGCCACAGATAATAGAATGGGACAGAAATCTAAGTACTGACTATACACAGCATTTTTGGGAATTCACGGGGTACTCATTCATTACATTCTTCAAGAAAAATTGGCTCTGAAGTAACAGCAAGAGGTTACATTAAGTTTTTAAAAAATTTTTTTTCATTTGGGGGAATGAGATCTATCAAAGACTGGACCATAATATTTTCAGTCTGCAAACCTTTTGTAGTGCCTGCTTACTGCCAGATGCTGCAGAGCCTCAAAATGTTCTCAGGCTAGAAGCACAAAAGACATATCCATAACTAATTACAATGTAATGTGATAAGTACCATGATGGCAAAGTGAACATAATAATGTAAAATCTCAAAAGAAGAAGTGATTAGGAAACTTAGACACCTGTAAAATCAAAGGGAGTAAAATGTGAGTGAAGTTTTAGGTGATGAGTAAGATTTTGCTATGTGGAGAAGAGGTGGAGAGAAGGCATTTTGGATCAAAGGAATAGGAGGTATAATGACCTGAAGTTGTGAAAGTACATATTTGAGAGGTGCCGGGTAGGCCAGTATGGAGGGACAGATGGAGGCTGAGGCCTGTGGAAGCCTTGCCTGACTTTCCATGTGATACCGTGGAGGAGCCCTGGCACCTGGCTTTTCAGAGGACCAGTCATTCACAGGTGATTGTCACAGGCACGACAAGGTGTTTTGCTGGCAGTGTTATAAATACTTAGAGAAGAAAGAGCTCATTAATTATGAGACTTAGACTGTTCAGGGGAATTGGGAGAGAGAGGGAGCAGTGTGGGCTGCACTAACAGCAGCCACGTGCATGTATGGTGCTTTTGGTAGGAATACATCTATGCTTTGTTGCTATATAATGTAGTAATGGCATGAGGGTTGGAGGGGAAGAAAGCCCTTATTCTTCATTTAAAATTAAAATATTAAAATGCAAATATTTATATGCCTTGACTCATTTTTATAAAAGTGATTTCAGATTTGGAAAGCAGAGAGTGATTACCGTAGACCTAGGTTCACAAATTATTCATTACCTTTTAAAGATGGAGACTGGAGGGGCGCCTGGGTGGCTCAGTCGTTAAGCATCTGCCTTTGGCTCAGGTCATGATCCCAGGGTCCTGGGATGGAGCCCCACATTGGGCTCCCTGCTCCGCGGGAAGCCTGCTTCTCCCTCTCCCACTCCCCCTGCTTGTGTTCCCTCTCTCGCTGTCTCTCTCTCTGTCAAATAAATAAATAAAATCTTAAAAAAAAAAAAAAAAAAAAGATGGAGACTGGCAATTTGCTTTGCAATTAAAATATAGATTACAAAAACTCTTCAAGAAGTGAGGTGTTGTTTGTTTGTTTGTTTGTTTGTTTTCTTATTGCAGAAGACCCAGGCATGTTTATTAAACTTGTCTTGAAAAGTTGTCCAGTGTTTCATTTTTTTCTCCTACAGCATTAACCACTTAGTAAATCAGCACAGAATAGTTTATTAAGAGACTCTTGCTGTCCATTGGATTTATATGTATACATAAGAATTGTTTGAGGCATTCATTTCTTCTTTTTTTTTCTTTTTTTAAGATTTTATTTATTTAGGTGGGGGGAGAGAGAGAGAGAGCGTGCATGCTCGAGAGCATGAGCAGGGGGGAGGGGCAGAGGGAGAGGGAGAAGCAACTTCCAGCTGAACAGGGAGTTCCATCTCAGGACACTAGGATCATGACCAGAGCTGAAGGCAGTCACTTAACCGTCTGAGCCACCCAGGCGCCCCTGGGGCATTCATTTCTTTGTTCGGTATTTCTTGAGCAATTACTATGGTAGAATTACAGACATGATCTCTAACCTCAAAAAGTACTCAATCTTTGGGTCTCTCTCCTTTCTCAAAATTATAGGTGCAGTATTTTGTGGTTTATTTTTGGTGCTGCACTTCATTTGAGGCTTCACACTCTTACAGGAATTACTTTTTTTCCTTACTCTAGTCTTAATCCTTCCTCGAGTCAGTTCTTTCTGCTACTCCTGGCATGATTTTTCTACAACACAAATCTAATCCTGAATTTTCTAGATTAAAGTCTCTCCGTGGCTTATCATAGTTCATGATAAAGTCAAAGCTCATTTGCATGGCATGCAAAGTCCTTTATGAATTGGCACCATCAAGGGCGTTTCTAGTCAGGTCCTATCTTCCTGTGCTCACTCCCTTATACAGCCAAACTGCGCTTCTCGCCATTTCCCAAACAGATGTTCTTTTCTTCTCTTGGGCCTTTCCACGGCTGTTTCTTCTGTCTAGAATGCCCTTCTCCTTTGTTTCCACCTTATCGTGGTCTGGTGCTTACCTCTTTAAGGTTTAAGGTCAGGTTCGCATGTCACTTCCAGGAAAACTATCCTGATTGCCCTAGAAAATGATTGCTGCTTCTGTGTTTCCATAACATACATCTGTTGTATAATATACACTGTTTTACAGTGATTATGTCTGTCCCTCCCACTATACTCTAGCTCCTTTGAGCGGGGAGTGACTGCTTTTATTCTTATTTTTAAATTTCAGAATCCATAGTCTGTAGCCTACTGTTTTTACCTTAGGTGCCCTTAAGTCTCTTTTGAGAGAACTGAGAGCTGTGTAGGAACATTTTCTTCCCATCTCCCAAGTTGAGAGTTATTTCTTCCTAACCCTAAAGATGAAAAACAGTGAATATTCAGGTGTCATGTGAATCTCAACTGTTCTGTCCACTTTGTTAGTCATTTAAAGTATTATTCTTAGATCATGAACACCACAGAGCAGACTCTAGAGTGCCATGTAATGGCAAGGCCACATTGCTCTTGAACAGTGTTGAGACAGCCCTACTTTAGGGGTAGGCTGGCTAGATGACTGACTGCCATGTTTATCGCCTGTAGAGTTTCCATACCTTTAAAGGTATTTTGTCATTTGTATGTAGAGGTGATCACATCCTAGTCCCTAAATGCTTTAAAGTGTAATTTTTGAGCCTCTTTTCAACAGAAACATAGTATAATTGTATTAATAAGAAATTTAATACTCTAAAATCTTACTTGGTTGAACCTCCTTTTAGGTAAGAACTCAGGGCCCTATCCTCACAGCAAGTGGCAAAAATCCCGTAATGGAGCTCAATGAAAAAAGAAGAGGTCTTAAGTATGAACTCATCTCGGAGACTGGTGGAAGCCATGACAAACGCTTTGTAATGGAGGTGTGTACCTAGATTCAAGCCAACCTTAGTTTTTGCCTCAAGGACATAGGCTATCCTGAGCTTATACGTAAAAAAGTTTTAGACTGAGTTAATTCTTATGGCACTATTTGACTTTCGGTGTTTTCTGTGTTGTGATACATTTAAATTAAAACTACATAGAGGAATTGCATGGGATAATTGCAGAGTATTGTTCTTGATTTTAGGTAGAAGTAGATGGACAGAAATTCAGAGGTGCAGGTCCAAATAAGAAAGTGGCAAAGGCAAGTGCAGCTTTAGCTGCCCTGGAGAAGCTGTTTTCTGGACCCAATGCAGCAAATAATAAGAAAAAGAAGATTATTCCTCAGGTATGAGTTAAGCATTAAACCTTTGCAATACTTTTGAAAAATACTACCAAAATTAAATTTCCTTTTCTGCCTTGGTGCCACTTTAGCTTTTTCTGAAGTTGTTTCTTTTTCTTGCATTTGGCATCCTTTTCTTTGGGTTAGATCATAAATACTGTAATACTCACTTTTCTCTGGTCTTCATAGGCAAATTATATATTTTAAAAAGGCTATTAGCATTATTTGGGGGCTTTCAGTCACTCTTGATGAAGTAGAGCATTGAGGGATCTGTACTTTTAGTGAGATGTTAGCATTTGTTTAGGGAAACTGCCAAGAGTATAAGGGCTTACTTTCATCAGAGTCTGCAGATGTGCTTCCATTTCCTTTCCAGTTTTGTCCTTTTGCATTATTTATTTTGTGTTTTCCTTTGGGGTGGCACAGTAGAACTTGGCCCTGTGTTCTGTTCATTCCTGACAGTGGGCATGTCGGTCCTGCTGAATGCCCAGGACTGTAGAAAGGTCTTTAGAAAAGATGGCCTCCTAATTACATGTTTTTGGATAGCAGATCCTTCTATCCATTCATTTATGAATTCGCAAATATTTTCTAGTCATATACTATGTGCATGATTGTGAGGGCAAAAGAGATACATTATTAAATATAAGACCGTTCTTTCCCTGGTGGAGAATGCTGGTGCAGTAATGTCTGAATAGATTATGTGATAGAAACAAGTCAATTAAAAATGTTTAGACTAATAGAAGGAAGATTACTTAAGGTTCTGAATGAAACTGTTTAGTTTCTTTTACATACACTGAGTGCACTGGCTAAGGGTAGAGTTGATCTTGTTTTATAGACGAGGAAATGAGGTCCGAAGAGATACAGACACTGCCCTTATTACCACAGGTAACTGATGGTAGGGTCTCTTTCAGCTAGGTTCTTCTCCTTCCAAAGACCGTGGGCATTCTCTTGCATGTTATAGCCATCTTAGAAATTTGTCTTGTCTTGTACTTATTGTAATAAACATTGCTTACATTCTGGGATTCAAAATATAACCAAGGGTAACTTTTACTGAGATGAAATACAAATAAAGCATTTAAATTGCACTGGTAAACACGCAGAGAGAGAAGTGGTTTTATTTCCCTAAAACCTTCCAGGAAATGTGCTAAATTAGTAGAAAGATAATTGTTACCTTGTTTGTTTTGGTGTGTTTTTACCATGAGTTACATCTTGTATTGGGTCAGTTAATTTTAGTGTTTAAAAAGAGAGTGCAGATACGCATTAGGTAGTTAAGTTTGGTTCTAGTAGACAAGAGCTCGATTTGTGTGGAGTCACTCTACTGCCACCAGATTGTTACTTCCTGACTACTTGGACTAAACTGTTTTTTTTTTTAAAAAAAAAAAAGATATCTACATGAGGTTCACCCATTTTTAGAAATTTTCCATACTAGAAGCTCTAAAACTCATGTGTTCAATACGCTTGACGGTCAGGAGGCAGTCTATTTTGGATGTGTGGGTTGCCTTTTTTTTCAGCCAGATAGAAAAATGGCTGTTCCCTGTGCATGATACATTTGACCTTGAAACTGTCTTCTGCCCAGTTATGCTTGTGGTAGAGGTGTTCCCATGAGGAATAAAAGATGATGGCTGTTCAGTGTGAGATAAATGTGTGTATACTCTGAATGTTTAAGCTGTTTGAAATATTGTTGACTTTATTCCACCCTGAGCTCTGAGGCTCTGCACCTTGGTTATAGGAGGGAATTCTGGTAGTTTTTAGTTTGAATTTTTGTTGTGTCTTTATATTTAAAAAAAAAGTATAATGTTTCATTTAAAACTAGATATTCTTGATTTTCTTAAAATTTCAGTTTTAGAAAGGGATGTTTTAGCAGCCCTCTGTTCTGTTTGTCCTTATCTAGTATACTTTTCAGAGTTTGCTGTTTTCTCAATTGCTCTTTCTCCTCTGAAGTAAAACAAAGAGGATATCATTATCCTCATTGTATAATTAGTGGGAGACTCCGATAGACATAAAGATTTGTGATTTTTACCACAGTCCCATGGCATTTTAGAGCAAGAGGGGACTTTAGAGGTGGTATTTCTTTAATGATTGGTACATGTACATACACATACACACATACACACATACACGTAGAGCAGAAAATACAGACTCAGAGAAATCACATAACCTTCCTGGAGTTCTCATTTTTGGTCTTTCTTCATAGTTCTGTTTTTTTTGTTGTTGTTGTTGTTATTGTTTTTTTCTTTACTCAGTTTCACAGCTAATTCTTGGTGGTTTATTGGGTAGTTTTTGTTTGTGGGCGGAGAATTCAGTGGATTTCAAACCTAGGTATCAAGTGTCTATAATTACTTTAGTCAGGTCTAAAATGTAATGGATGTAATTTGACTACGAAATCTGTGTGTAGAAAATGAACTCTTTCTGAGTAACCCTCAAGTAAAAAGAAGAAGTTATTTGCATACTTTTATAAGTGCCCAAATATTCTTCAGAACAGCTCTGTTAAGGTAGGTGTCATTTTTATTTTATAGATGATAAAGGTTCAAGGTCATAGACACTCATTGACTCATCTACAGGCTCAAGTTTCTCATAGAGGTTGTGCATTAGAGAGATGATGGGGTGTTAGTTCTTATTTCTCTCAGTAATGAAAATGTGTTATTTTTAACAGGCAAAGGGTGTTGTGAATACAGCTGTGTCTGCAGCAGTCCAAGCTGTTCGAGGCAGAGGAAGAGGAGCTCTAACAAGGGGAGCTTTTGTTGGGGCTACAGCTGCTCCTGGCTACATAGCTCCAGGTAGAGTATAGCCTGTAAGAGGTCTGCCTCCTCTTCTGGCTTTGAAGAACAGCATCTCCTTCTTTATTTTCCAGGGTTATACACAGTCCCTGGAAACATAACACAGGTGTAAGATGGGTGTGCACGGAAATTCAAAAGAAGAGAATCTACAGAATGTCATAGGTTTTCTCCTGGAATCTGCTGAGTGACTAGAGGTGTTCTGGAGGGAGGTGACAGATGAGGAATATTGCACTTGGTTGAGAGGACATATTTTGATAATGAGGAAGCTAACAAATACTCCACAGATTGAGGAGTGTGGACACGTGAGCAGGGTGCATTCAGCGGGGACATGTAGAGGATGGTTGGGTGTAACAGGAGAGGAAAACTGCTGGCAAGGGACTCCCTCATTGGGGTGAAGCCTAGCATTAATAGCTTTCTTTAACTCAGTATTTGGGATCCAGCAAAGGTCTACAGAAGTACAAAAAGAGAAAAATGAAAAAGAAAAAAAGATGGGAAACTTATTTATCCAGAGCTTACTATACAACAGATACTTTGGTATAAATGATTTCACTTAATTTTTTTTAATCCTCACAGTGTTTCCTCAAGTAGAAATTATTTCCGTTTTCTAGGTGAGGGAACTAAGGTTTAATGGGAGAAGGCAGCTAGCTCAGTCTGAGACATGTAGCGAACAGCAGAGCTGAGATTTGAATGTAGGTGTTTGCAGTTCTAGAGTTTATATTCTTTCCATTTCACCACATGGCTTGAGGGAGATGGGGGAAAAGATGCCCTCCTTCTGCCTTCTGTTCTAATACTTACGTCATTTCAGCAGTAGATGTAGAGCTGTCGCATTAAAGTCAGGTCGTCTGCCATATTGAACCTATGGAGCTTTTCACTTAACAAGTAGACTGCTTGTAATTGTTGATTGGGATGAAATTGTCATAAGGATTGGATCTTATACCATCATTATTTTTTTATGTAATATTGCTAAGAAGTTCACTTAAATTGTGTGTGTGTGTTTGCTTTCTTCTTTTCTCTCTTTCTCTCTCTCTCTTTCTTTCTCTCTCTCTCTCTCTTTCTCTCTTTCTCTCTCCCTCCTCTCTCTCTCCCTTCCTTCCTTTCTTCTTTCTTTCTTTCTTTTCTTTTCTTTTCTTTTCTTTTCTTTTCTTTTCTTTTCTTTTCTTTCTTTCTAGAATAGACTATTTGGGAAGTTCTTTGGATGATGTGGTTTTTGGAATTAGGAATTGTCCCAGTAGGGGCAGAGCTCAAAGATGTGTCATGGAATGAATATGTTCACTCATTGAAATAACATGTGCCTGCTTTGGGAGTTTACTGTCGTGCAGCTTATGATCTAAAGGTGAGACAGGCCAATCAGATAAGTCACTCACTTACCAACTGAGAAGGTTGTGATGAAGGACAAGGGTATGTTCTATGAGAGAATGTAACAGAAAAACTGGGTCTAAGATTTTGGGCCTGAAGGCCTTCCCGCAAAGAAGTGACACTTGACCTGAGCTTTAGAGAGTGAGGAGGCGTTAACTTGGAGAAGACTAGGGTGGACGAGTGTTGTACACAGAGGGAACAGCATGTGCAGAGACTCTGCGCTGCTGGGCCAGGGAACTCGGCTGGTGAGGATTAGAGGAAGGCCAAATGTCTGTAGTGTGGAGAGCACTCTGTGTTTTGGGTGGGGGCTGGTGGGGAGAGACACAACTGGGACAGGGAATGATTTGAGCTAAAGCTAGACACTCGGAACCCCAGTCCTGGAGGCAAAGGTGTGGATTTTGGCCTTAGAATGCTAAGTGTAGTGGGAAGTCGTGAAGGGCTCTAAGGAGAGAAGTGATGACATCAGACTTTTCTGTAAAGATCATCGTCTATAGTGTGAAGAATAGACTGTAGGTACAGAAGTGGATGTGAAAAGACAAGTTAGAAGGTTCTGGTAAACTCATAGCTCAGGCCAGAGACAGTGCAGGTATCTCCAGTGGGTGCAGGGAAGCAGATGGGTGGCAAGAAGCAACCGGATTGAAGATGTACTGCAGAAGCACAATTAATGGATTTAATGTGGAGAATGAAAAAGAGGGAGGTTTCAAGGATTTCTCCCAGCATTTTTAGCAAGAGGAACTGGGTCACTGAGTGTGCCATTTAAGGAGATGGAGAATGGTGAAGGATGAGGAGCAAGGGAGGAAAAGGTTCATTGGGGTTTTATTCTGTTTACGGGTCCCAAATTAAGACACTCTTCTGTGCATCTCACTGTTTCTACTGATATTTCATATTCTTTTGCCTCATCCAATCATTATTTAAAGAAAGCAGCTTTTATTAATAATAGGCAAGTTATTGAGATGAACTTTCTTGCCTTTGATTGCATGTTCAGTGGGGGCTTTGTCCATTTGGGAGTGTCTGCGGTCATGTGGTCAGAGACGCTTACCTCCCACCCATCATCTAGTGGCAGTGGTCGTGAAAGGCTTCGTGTGTGTCTGCTTGTTGCCAGGCTCGTTGGCTCTATAGTAGCTTTTCTCTTATGTCATCACATTGACCTCTGTGAAAGGCCTGTCTCGTGAAGCTTTTATTTTTTATTTTATTTTATTTTATTTTTTAAAGATTTTATTTGTTTGACAGAGAGAGACACAGCAAGAGAAGGAACACAAGCAGGGGGACTGGGAGAGGGAGAAGCAGGCTTCCCGCCGAGCAGGGAGCCCGATGCAGGGCTCGATCCCAGGACCCTGGGATCATGACCTGAACCGAAGGCAGACGCTTAACGACTGAGCCACCCAGGCGCCCCTCTCGTGAAGCTTTTAAAAATGAAGTTCTTTTATAGCCTAGAGAAGATTCAGATTAGGTCAATTAGATTATGAATAGGTTATATGCCATTTGCGGAGTGTATTCTTGCAGCAGGGACTGTAGTAAGTGTTTTTACATACATTATTTAATTTCATTCCCCTGCCAACTCAATTACTATGGAAGACTGTGAGGCTCAGGGTGGTGAAATAACAGGCACAAAGTCACCTTGCTAGTGAAAGTGAAGTGGTTTGAACCCCCCACAGCCTGATAGGTGGCCAGCTTAATAGTTTTAGTTTCATCTCTCTTTAAGGAGGTTTTGGTAAAACCCTTGAAACTGTAGCCTTAGTTATCCAGCTTGCTACCTTTTCTTGGAATAGATTTGATATGCAAACTTTTTAAAGTATTAATTTCTCTTTTGGCCTCAGTTCCTACTGCATATCTCCAGCTGCTTCTTTCAGCTGCATTGTATCCTCTTGAAATCTAGGATTTAGGGAGCACTAAAGACTACAATTAAGACTAAAGACTAAGGCTACATTGTATCCCCAGTTTTATGTGACTTAAGTATAGACTGAAAAGTGAAAATTTCCATCTCTCAGGAAATGTTTCCGTTAGTCCCTAAAAGCAATTTACTTATTCAGCATACATTTGAGTGTTTTGTTTCAAGCAAGAGATTTGGACCTGGGCATTAGAAGATGATTAGCATCTGCCCCAGTGAATGCTTGAAGGTCATCTGGGGTAGGAACAGACGCTTGCATCAACAGTGTGCAACATGATGCAAGCTGTAACATTGGTGGCGGTGGGGGTGCAAAAAACAGCAAACCCAGGAAACTTTACAGAGGAGGTGATATTTGATCCTGATCTGCAGGATGCGTTGCAGCTGGGCAGCTAGAGAAGGAGGAAAAAAAAAAAAATCCTTGCAAGCAGCAGAAATGATTACAGAAAAAGGGCTTGTAATGTTAAAAAGGCTTGATTTGTGTTTAGGTACAGTGTGAAGGGCCCATGTAGATTTTGTTCTATTGTAGAATCCAATTTTCCCTGAAGATTTACCCAAGCAATTTAGTATTTGTATTTTTAAAGTTGTTTTATTGAAAGATTAAAGATTGTAGCTTCTATTAGTACAGTATTTCTAATCCCTGCAGCACTATAGAGTAGCTTGGAAGATTTCTCATTTTACAGGCATGAAAAGGCAACTCAGAAGTTAAATGTTTAAGGACATAAAAGAAACCAGTGCCAGAACAAATTGGCTCAAAAACTTCTCTGTTCTTCAGACTTGTTTTTATGGACAGTGTGAGCCTTTTTCATAGGCACCAGAGGCCAATGTCAGTTTTGCCAACACTTACTGAGAGATGCTGTGCTGGGGCCAGGAATTCAGATACCAGGAGACATGGACCTTGTCTCCGAGCCCCCAACCCGATCTGCACTTGAGACTTCAGCCTGTCCTGTCACTGCTTTCTCAAGAGACCTGGAAAGTTCTGCTTTCCAGCTTTAAAGAAATTGGTAACTTGAGTGATTCTAAGTTTAGGGAGAGGAGACAAATTTGTTCAATAAATTATATTTAGTGAGTGGTTACTATGTGCCAGACCTTCTTCCAAGTTGCAGTGATACAAAAATGTCTAAGACTTGGTGTCTGTCATTCTAGTAGGGGACACAGACATGGAGTCGATAATTATAATACAGTGTCATAAGTGCAAGGAGAAAGACAGGATATCCTAGTAGATCAGGAGAATGTTATAGGTCATGCGAAGCGGGAATGGAGGGTTCGGCCATTCTGGGTATAGTTCTCATTCATCCAGCATCCGGAAGGAGTCCTCAGGGCCCAAGGTGTTGGGCCAGGCAGTACTTGTGAATTGGGCTGGTATCGGTTGGTTGCCCTTTGTTCTGGACTGACTGCTTTCTTCTTCTTTGCGCTAGGCTATGGAGCACCGTATGGTTACAGCACAGCTGCCCCTGCCTATGGTATGTACACCATCTTTCTGATTTCTCCTCTTAGCAATGCTGTCACAGCAATCTAAAGCACAGTTTGTATCCAGGGTTTCTTTAAATGAATTGGAGGATCTCAGACCTGTTCATTCTAGTGACCCAACTTAAATTCCCTTTGAAAACGCCACAACCTTGTGGTTCTCGGTTTGGTTGGAGTTGCTCTTCTCTCTGCTTTGCCTGATTGAAGGACTGCTTGTTCTAATTGCCTGTTTCTGACCATACTGAAATTAAATATTTTAAGTAGTTCTTCTTACAGCCAACTTACACTCCATTCAAAGGCTACTGAAGGGCCATCCCCGGTTTCCAGCTGAACTGCTCGCCGGTTACATGGCTGCATTGAAGTGTCTGGCTTGAAACCATCTGGGTGACTTGAGTTAGGGTTAGGAAATGTTCACTTCAAATCTGTAGCCATCATCCTTTCCCATGAAGTTTGCTCTAGAGGTGGCATCAGTGGGCCCCAGCGTGGTGACAGGGTGTCACCGGCAGTGTCTTTGAAGTGCTTCCCGCACAGAGTCTGTGCAGCATGTTACAAAATCATAGGAGTGTCTCTTCTCCCTCCAAAAATAAAAATAAAAGCATATGCAGAAGTGAACCTCAGTGGCCCTTTGGATAACTTTTGAATGAGGTTTATGTGGCAATGGAGGCAGTAGGTTTGGAGTCAGTGATATGCCCTCGTAGACATTTTCCCTAACTCAGGCGCTACATGTTACAGGTCAGCCATCTGCAGGATGTTTGCCATTGAGAGAAGAAGAGTGTGCGCACGAGCATGAGTGTGTGGGTGTGCACGTGTGAGTGCGTATCGGTGCGACCCTGGGCTGGGCGTGCACGTGTACAGTGGGGAAGGACCTTGAATGTCCCGCTACTCGTGGTGGTAGTCCTCCACACGAGCCTCAGGGCCCTTCATTATGCTTTCTCTCTTCATGCATTAGCTTTTCCATTTTTGTTCAGATGAAAATGATGGGTCCTTAAGACACTGCTAAGTGGAGGCTCCATTTGATTTCATAACTGTAAAAAATAAGTAGAAAATGAACATGAACAGTTTGACCACTTTCCCCATTAAGATAGACTGGAAAGATGTGGAGAAGCTGCAAGGGTCAAACATTTGGGTGAGTCTTCTCTATGGCAAAGTACCAAGTCTGGGGTCTCATCCTTGACCTGAATGTCTCCTCTGGAATGCTCAGGTTTGGTCAGGACTTCCCCAGAGTCCCCAGATCCCCCGATGTGGGGTGATAAGGAATTGAGAACTCATTCGAGAAACTGTTTTCACCCAGAATTTGTTCTAAATTCAAATTCTCTAGCTCCTTTTGTTTTGGCCATTTGCTTTTACCATGCAGCCAACTTCCTGGATATCCTGACCACCTCATCCCTCCTGTGAATTAGGTCTGGGCAGTTGATCCAAATACATTTTGACTCACTAGTCCCATTGTGGTGTGTCTTGTGTGAGCGCCAAAGCATCTGCCTGCTAGGGCAGGTTGTTAATTCTTTGTCTCTCTTTCAGACATCGTAAGTCTCACATTCTTTAGTACAGGTTTACTGAGAGCTGAATTTTTCTCTTGAAAACACGGGTGTGTCTAGGCTTTAAGCTGCATTCATGTTTTTCCTCAGTCTTTTTTTTAATTTTTCTCTCTTGTGCCTCCCTTTCCTCTAACATTATACTTTCACCCTGCGGCCTCTGAGCCCCCCACTTCAGAAGGCTCCTCTCTTCCATGTGCCATATAACTGACTTCCAAAGCTGGTGAAATTTGATGCCCCCATTTTTCACATAAAAGATTTGGTTTTTAAATGTTACTGTGATGCCAACCTACTAAAACAATGCTTTATTTTGGCTGTAAGGTAAATATGTCTTTTGGCCTTTGTAAAGCTGTTGCATGTGGGGGTAATTTCCCTCTGATCATCTGGTGCTCTTGAACACCTGCTGTTGCTGCTTTGTGATTTCTCCATAGGTTAAAT
Source organism: Mirounga leonina (assembly GCF_011800145.1). Taxonomy (NCBI): domain Eukaryota; kingdom Metazoa; phylum Chordata; class Mammalia; order Carnivora; family Phocidae; genus Mirounga; species Mirounga leonina. The sequence continues at coordinate 11,641,550 of NW_023270433.1, forward strand.
ACTAGAATAGAGATAGGAGCAGATTTCAAATCATGCTTGAGTATGCAGAAGTCTGTGAGGCCACAAGAACTTGTTTATTACAAAATTAAGAAAGTAGTTAATCTTTCCAGATTTGCCACGCCAATACTGGCAGTAGCCGTTAAGATAAACCCCTGGTCACGACTCCGGCTGGAGCTGTCTTTCCGGGGAGCTGAGGCCTGCACAGAAAGCTGTGCTTTGCGTCTTGACAGTCATCCCTGTTTCTCCTACAATATGTGATGTGCCAAATTGAGAACAATTACGGATTTCTAGAGTCCCTTGAGAATATTCATCAGTGGCATTGCTTTTGATCTTTAGAATTCATGGCCGCTCACACAAATGAAATTGCTTTCTGAATATCATTCTTCCTGTGATATAGCCATCTTAATTTTGAGTGGAAAATACCAATTATCAGAATATTAGCAATTTCAAAATAGGAGATCTGTGAGAGGTTTGTGGGTCTCCTCCAGAATGCTTCATGTTGACTGACTAATCTGGAAAAGGTTAATGATCATTACTGTAAGATATTTTTTTACCTGAAATTTTTATTGGATTATTAAACTTATTTGGAGTCCTCTCCGTTTCTTTTCTCTGTAGGTTTACCCAAGAGAATGGTTCTGTTGCCCGTTATGAAATTCCCAACATATCCTGTTCCCCACTACTCATTCTTTTAGCAAATGACAGAAGCTAATTCCTATTGAACAACAAATACAGTACAATACAGAATGTTAGAGCAAAAGCCTTTTTATCCTGCTTTCTTTGAACACATACTTGATCAAAATTATTTGTAAAGAACATCTTTCCTACTTTTTGATTTTAACAAATGCAAATTTAGTTCTCTACAACTTGAAAACAAACAACAAGGAACTAGTTCTGTGAAACGGTACCTCACTTCCGGAAAATACCTTATACCAGCCCTTCTGTCCTAGGGAAATAAGTCTAGCAGTGCAGAGGTTGAGTCTTAGGAGGAGTATCAGATTATGTAAAATTAAATTTGTGAAGGATGTATAGAGTCTCAAACACTGATCACAAATAAACTGCTTTGTTGTAACACAGAGTACTGCCTGGTTCCTGATGCAGTCACCGAGTCTTAGCTCTGATTGATATGTATTTGCCCAGGGCACTGGAATTCGGGCTGTAGTTATTTTTTTTAATACAATAGAGACTTTTCATTTAAACTTTAACTTTGTAAATACTGAAGTGTGTAATTAAAGCCAATAAAATATGGGTTTGAATATTGTTTTAGCTTATTATTTTTGATATGTTTTGGTATCAAATTACAAGGAATTGAAAACTAATAATAACTTAGCCCTAGAAACCCATTCATTTGTAAGGAAACTGCTAAAACAAAGCAAAGGCAATTGTTAGTTTGAGCCAGTCTACTTACTTTGTAAGCCCTTTGTACTGCTGGACAAGGGCATCCCCATGAGAAAGGTATATTCTGTGATCCGAGCATTGCTTCTTAAAATGATGGCACTACCCAGAGATGGGGAAGGAGGAATGTGATTTAGTTTCCTAATTTCCAAGTTTTAAAAGAGAATAAATTAATCGATCAATCACCCTCTCTTGTTCTTGTGGCCTTCTTCACTCTGTAAGATACTGTGTTCACTTCCCTGGTTTTTTTCATGCAGATAGAAGATTAGCGATTTTTCTGGGATTCATGGAAAGGTCTCTTTTCCTCTTCAATTACATCAGAATCTAAAGCAGCAACAGGGTCCCCATAAAAACTTGCTCTTCGATTGTCCCAGTTCTTGTTGAGTGCTGCTGTGAAAAGTGACAGGTTTCAGCCATGGGTCAGCATTTATTTTTAAGTTTTTCTTAAAATTTATCTGATTAAGCTGGTGAAAAATGATCAGTTGGTAACATTGTGCTGTCCTGTAAAGGGTGCAGACCTGAGCCTTCCCCTGCATTCTCGCCTTGTTTGGAGAGCCTATGATGTTACTAGAAGGTAATGGTTTCATTAAGGTACTCACCCCCATGAAGGCACCAGTGTGGTCCCGTGTTGAGATTTCTAAGTTGCTGTGTCTTAAAAATGTCTGTTTTTAGTACGAATTAGCTTCCCTCTTCCCTCTTAAATTCTGTTTCTCAGAGCCCAATAGTGCCCATCAGTGAGAATGGGCTTTGCAAAATATAGCAAATTTATGTACCAGATTTCTTTCGGACCGCTAAATGAGAATCAGATGGGCAATTTAAAATAAACGTTAGTGTCGCTTCTCAGATGTGGATTTATTATCACAGTGGCTTGTTACTTCTCCTTGACCTTTAGTCTTTATTAGTGGTGGGTGATACTTTAATAAAACCTCATCACTTGCTAGAAATAGCTGTGAACTTACCATTCTCATCCTGTGCATTAGTGGCTAGACATAAACCTGAGGGCCCATTGCAGCTGGGAGTTTTCATGTTTCACTGATTCATTTTGCTGACCTATGGATGAAACAGAGCCATCACTGAGAAGAAAAAGCATGGCTGGTAGTGTCCAGTTTTTATTAATTCAATATTTACAATAGTCCTCTCTGTGTTTGGAATACTATTAATTGGCAGCTGCAGCCAGATTGTTATTTGAAATTGATTGTCAAATTTGCATTCCAAGTTGGAATCTCTCTGGAGATTTCTCTTTAGAAAATTATTTTGAAGTAGCTGACTCAGCTTCATAATTTAACCCCTCTATGATGGTGAAAAAGGGAGCTGTGCTGTTTTCCAACATGATGGCAGTCATTTCAAATGGTTTCTACCAAGTCTTTTTTTTTTTTTTTTAATTTTGTTGTTTGTTGGAAGTTACTAACCATGTTGTAAACCTGCCCAGTTGCTGCAAACTTTTACATTTCTCTGCTTTACTTAAAATAATTGAGCTGTCAGTCCTTTGTTAGAAGTGGTAACCATGCAAGTTCAACTGTTGAAATTTTGTAATGAATTAAGTGTCCCCCTCCCCCCCTTCTGCCCTCCCCACCCCTCCATTTTGTAATGAAAATTCCACTTACAGCTGAAAGAGCAGAGAAATATAAATGAAGCTCTTGGCTTCACCAAATTCTGTGACATTAACACCAAGTGTTGCTTCTCTGCTCTTTTCTCCACTGTAGGCGGTTTTTTCATTGACAGCCCCTATTGCCAGCCTCTGAGCGTCGCGCCACTTATTATTCACTTGGGCCCTCAAGATTTCTTCTCTGACTTCTAGAACCATCAGGTTGTCTGGCTTGAAATGGCAATTTCTGTCTTGGTCTTAAGAGCATTGTGACCCTCTGAGGCTTTCCAGCTTTCAGATACACCACCCTGACACCTTCTTTTGGAAAGCAATGACTGAGCATTTTAAAGAAGAGCAATACTTTATTCAAAGCCACGGTGTCTGTTTTAAAACCTTTCCTTTGGAAACCTAGCAATATCTGTACTTAACCCCTCCTAGCATAGTCTCTTGTCAGGGAGTTTACAGACCATTGTAGAACTTAGACTCAGTGTGTGAGCTGTGCTATCTCCTGACAGTTTTTAAACTTTTGTAGCACATAAACTGGGTAGTTGCATTCCTGACTGCGTCAGTTAGTGCTTTTATAATTTCTCAGAATTAGGGGTCCTCCTTGAAGCCTTATTCTTTGCATGGGGGCTGGCGCCCAGCCAGGGATGTGGCCTGCAGCCCGGGTCTCTTCTGGCTGCAGGAGCACCCCCTCTCTTGTGCAAGGTAATTGGTCCAGTAGATTCCCAACATACCTCATGCTGACTAGATGCAGTGCATGGTGCGTGCAGCAAGGAGTCCCGAGTCGTTTGTAGTCTTTCTGAAATCGTTAATCTGGGAACAAACCACTTATAGATTTTTCTGCTATTAGCCTTTCCTTCTTTTTTTAAAATTCGGGTGAATGTTTGAAAATCATGAATCGGTCAGTCACCGTTATTAATTGAAGAGCTGGGAATACCTCGTTAATGTATTTTTAAAACTAGTGTTGGACCCTCTGTGTATTTCAGGTTAATACTTTTAAGCAGTTTTCAGCACGTTTATCTCACTTTATTCTCGTTCTCCTCGGACCTCCGTAGCCATATCACTTGTATAAAATAGGCTGAGATCTAGTGACTGTAAGCTGTGGTCTCAGTAAACAAAGGTAAGCTCTTTTATTTTCTGATTAAAGAGAAAAATAACTAAAAGTCAATGAACACAACGTGCATATATGACAATCATACAGGATGTGTTTGCTCTCCTAGGTCTTATGTCATCATATTACCTTTAAAATTTTTATGATCTAAATGTAAAATAGTTATTTTCAGCATTTGTTTTAATACCCTTGTAATTACTTTTTATTCAAGAGAGACATTTCACTTTTACGAGTTAAATGTGTATATGTGTGTAGAAACTTATGATATTACATATATGTGAATTACACACCCGGACATGTTTAAATAAAAGAATTTGGTGGTGGGAAGAGTTCACCTAAGAAGACTTTAATGTCAGGGCACCCTTTTGGCCAAAGTGCTAGAATTTCATAAGCAGCAAGACTGGTGACAATGCTGGTAGGATCCATTTATATGTAGCTGTTAAACAAGCAGAGGATCAAAGTGCCAATTTCTCAAGGAGAGAAACTTCTCTGAGAAATGAAAATCTCTGATCTGTGTTGTATGCCCTAATACAACAGCAGCAAGAAGCCATAAAAGAAAAAGCAATAGCAAATGAAAAAAAAAAAAAACAAAACCAAAATATTAAGGTAACTATGGAAAAATATGTAATTGACTGAGTTAAGCTAACTTTGCAGAACCAACTTTGCAAGACTCAGAATGGTAAATACCCAGTCTGCAGAGACTAAATAGACAATTCATCTGTCTTTTCCAGGTTAGGTAGCTAGATGATTGATTTCCCACCTTACTCAGCCATCATGGAGTTCATTTAAAAGATGTGAGGGTCAGGCCAAATATTTTAGTAAGGGTTTGCTTCATTGAGTGTGTCCCATAAATACATTTCATATGTGTTAGATGTTCTTTGCTGAGGCCGTATTTGATATATAGAGATTAAAATGAATTTTGTGTTTTATTTGTCTCTAAGTAGCAGTTTTCTTGTTACTACTAACTTTGAAGGTTGCTGGAACAACGTTTTTTCCCCATGCAGTATCTGTATGTACGTCGCATGTGGCTTTGGCATCTCTAGAAGGTTGTATGAGGTCTAGCGGACTAGTACTGCGTACGTTCCAGTCCTCACGAGCAGCCGAGTGCCCTGACGTGCCGGGTCCTTCTCTGGGTACTAGCGAAACAGAGGCTCTGCCCGGTGAAAACATGCAAGTCCGAGAGTCTCCTTGTTGGTGGAATTGGGCTGATTATAAATCTCCTAGGTTGGGAGACAAATGATGCAGTAGCAGCATCAAAAGATAATTAACTTGGTTAGTAGTTTATTTATAGATTATTTAATATTATAGGCCCTCTGACATCAGTGAACTGGCCATCGTTTGGAAATTCACTCATTTTAAATATTTCCCTGGCAGTTTTGAGAGCCTGAAACCAACTCTGGTTTACGTTCATGGACCTCTCTCCAAGTAAGTGAATGGAATGAAATGAAGAACAAGTATTCCAGTCCTTTTTAAGCAGTTTTTATAGTATAGCAGAGACCAAAGTGGTTGCTTTAAACACTGACCACATTTTTTCGATGACAAGTGATCGTGCTTATAATCAATCATTCATTATAACTTACCTGTTTATTAGATTTTTTTAATAACTGCGGTGGAGGCAAATCTTCAGTAGTGAGTTAGGGGAACGAACTAAGATTTGCAGATGTGCCCCCACCCTTGCACCCAGCAGTTAGATTTCTAGGAATCTAGAGCCCTAGGAACTAGGGACATTAGGAGCAGTTAAAGCTGAAAACCTGCTCTGTGAATGGTCCTCCTGTACCTCCTGCTCAGCACAGGCCAGTGCGTCCTGGGACGGCGGGGGTGGGGGGGGGATCTCTCTTAAGTCCTCAGAGCAAGAAAGGTTCTGCTGTATTTGTACTTGCAAGCTATAAGGATCTGATGCCACACAGTGACCGTAGGTTTCTCAGTGTTACTAGGAGGCCTGGAAGGGAGATAGGTGGTAACTGAATAACAACCACAGCGTCAGGAAACTACCTACCGCTGAGATGAGTTTCAGTATTGGTGGTTCTCTAGCAGCAACTTACAGAGCACAAGCTAGGACTTCTTATGTAAGAATAAGTCTCTTTCCCTTCCTCATCCCATCTTCCAGAAAGACCGTTTTAAGTCAAGAATTCAAGTTGAGTTAGTTGTAAGAATAGATATCCTTTCCCACATTATCATTTTAGGTAGGAGCTAACAGCTTCCATTGATACTTGATGCAGTGATCTTTGGAGATTTTAAAAAATAGCTCCATAGTGCAAATTAGGTTATGTAAGCTTTACAGCACAGCTAGAAATAGGGAATAGAAATCATGTGGGAATCTGGGCCAAAGTATTTCTCTCCCTCCAGCAAATTCCTGTGGGGCTTGGGGATTAGATGAGTTAATACACGTAGAGTGCTTGGAATAGTACCCGGTGCACAGTAGGTACTCCGTAAATGTTGATGGTTCCTACCATGGTTGGCTGAAGGGACAGAAGGTATGTGAGGGAGGCAGCAAGACTGTGCTGGTGGGTAGCAGAGAAGTGAGCACATGGCCTGCTTGGGGGGGTTGGTGGGGAGCTGCATTGGTTCCTTGGTATTTGCAGGCTGGGGGTGCTCCCACACTTTGAGAGAGGACCCCTAAACAGGAAGGATAAAGCAACACTTAGGTAGTGTGGGGAGGTCGCTGCAGATCCCCGCTGACTGAAAATGCACGTGTTTCTGCTGTGGTGGACTCACTGGCTGGTCTGCTGCCAGGGGGCCATACGTACTCGCTTGGGCATTTAAGTGTGCTTGGAACTTCAAAACGGCTGAGCTTAGAATATCAGCCTGCTGATTCCAACTTTCCTCCCAGTGCATTAATAAGAAAAAAAGAGGTGTGTGATTACAGCTAGCCGTGGAATCCAACATCCAGAGCTCACCAGTGTTTGGCAGGTAGAAAGCAAGTTATTATAAACCACGGGAAGAGAAGTCTGGGTGGCATGCTTAGAGGGCCGCTGACTCCCATGCGTCTCTTTGTAGCATTCCTGCGGCTTCTCTCTCCTGGTATGCTTCAGCGCTTTGGGACACATCGGCACTCATCCGCACAGGAGGCCTCCCCTGCGTGTTAATCTTAGAAAGAACTCATCTGCCTGTCCATCCATCTCTTTCTCTTTTCAGTAAAAGGAAAAATGGGTAGATGGTGAGCCGGCGCCGTTGGTTGAATATACAGCTTGCTGTCTCTTTCTGCGCAGGTGCAGGCATCCCTGTCTGTTGGCAGGTGGTACGCTAGGTGGGGATTCCAGATTCAGTTCTCTCTCTCTCTTTTTTTTTTTTTAGGTTGAATTCTGTAACGCTCTAAGTTTATAAAACTGTAGACAGGGACTGAGCATTACCTTTAAAGGCAAATAAGATGGATTGGCGTGATAGTCAAGAGGCTTTTTTTTTTCTTCTTTTAATGGTACCAACGGTCTGTCTTTATTGTTTGCAACGGGAAGTGAAAAGAAGAGGGGACACAACAGCCCCAGCTCCAGGGGAAACTCCAAAGACCTTACTCTCTTCACTGTAGCCCCAAAGCAAGAGGCTTTTCTTAAATCCAAGAGATATTTGTATAAATAATGTCCTGGCAGAAGTCACCCCATTCCACAGCTGTGGCTGTTTGGTGGAATCTTTGCCTCATTGAACTAAGGTTGAGGGAGGGCCTCCCCCCCCCCCCCCCCCCCGCTTTGACCAGTCAGTTTTAACATCTTAATTCCTTGGTCCTTCTAAGGAGGGTCTTTGTCTTTCTTGGCAGAACTTAGCCATTCTGCGAACTGTGCTGCCTTTGCTGGGGGGGCTTCGTGGAGATTGCCGCCATCTGCCTGGGCAGCTTAAGGGAGACTGGGTAGCGTGTCCCAGCCGGAGATGTATGCTCGTACCTCTCCTGCTGCTTCTGGTCCACACGACGTAACATTAGCCTGGCTGCTGTGCAGACATTCTCTTAGCACTGCCTCGGGGCCCAGTCTCTCAGCCTTGGTCTGGCTTCGAAGACCTACCTGGATCCTCTGTGAGGTTGGGATGAGTGGTCTCTGCATTTACCTGTCAGCTAAATGTTTTCAGGTGATGAAGTCAATAGTAGCCTTCAGTTTAAGTTATTTTGGGCTGTGGGCAGCAGATTGAAGGAACAGAAGAAAGAAAAGGAAGAAATGCTCAAATCACTCTCTTGTGTGGGCCAGGCACTTGGACATTCTTCTCGAACAACCTTCTCAGGTGGAATCTTATTTTACAAGAGAAGAGACTGAGGCTCAGAGTTAAGCACTAGAGCTAGGGATGAAACCCCACTCTGTTCGATGCCAAAGCCTCTTTCCACCACACCATGCACGCTGTGCGTGCCGTGTGGCTGAAGGGGAGGGGAGCGCCGTGTGGCAGGAAGGACGTGTGCAGGCAGTGGGCTGGGCCAAACGGGGCCTCCGGGTCACAGGGTCTTGGCTGATAGGCTCCTGTGCTGGAAGCCAGGCTCTCTGACTTGAAGTTGTTCTGGACCAGATATCCTGGCCTTTTAAAAATAGGGCTATTTTTTATTGGACCAATTGGGTAAGTTGTTGAACAAACCGGAAAGACAGGCTAGAAGATGCGAGTAAGGTGTGGCTGCATAAACAAAGGAAGCGCTTATATTTCAAGCTTGTTTTTCTGTTTGAATATCAATGAGAACATGAGGTCTGTGTCTGCATTCAGCTAATGCTTTCTGAGGCGACGCTCTGCCTGGCCTGAGACTGGTGATGGGGATGCCTTAGAAGATTTGAGCCAGGCCCTAAAGCCTGGCGAGCTTTTGACTCACGGGGTAAAAAGAAGAGAGGGTCCTGGAGGGCCGGCAGCCCAGGTTTGGAGTGTGCTGGGGGGCTGTCCCCGGGTTAAGCACAGCTGGGGGGAGTGGCAGGTGGCGGGGGCCTGTTCTGATCAGCAGGACTTCCCCCGGACAAGGCTTCAGGACAGGCTGCCAGCCTGGAGGCAGCAGGCAGCCCCCTAGGCTTGGCGGTGCTTGGTGAGCCCCTCTGGGGTGGCTTGGAGGTCTGAGCCACTCTGCTGCTCCTGTCTGCATCTCCCGCTGCCGCACCCCAGGCCGCAGGCTCCTTGGCCGGTGATGGCCTCCTGGCTCTCTGCCTGAGGGATGGAGGCCGAATCCTCTCCAGGGCAGAACGGTCCTCCCTCGCCGCAGGGCATGGTCCCTGGCAGTTGGCCGTTTCTCGGCGCCACCTGCCGTGATGCTGGCGGGGAGCAGGAACAAGGAACTGTTTTACACCCAGGTTGCCCGAGTTCCAGAACGGTGCCTTGTGTGTGAGGAGGGTGAGTACCTGGCACAGCACTGCCTTAGCAGCTGATCTTTCCCAGCGGCCACCCCGCGGCCGCGCTGCCCCTACGGTGTGGACAAGCCACAGCGCGCGCACAGCTGTTCCCACTGCGCAGGCGAGGACGTGGAAGCCCAGACGCCTCGCCAAACCACCCAGCTTGTTTGTGGCAAAACACTGTCACTCCAAATAAGTGAGTTTCTAACCACACAGAAGAACTACCATGGCTGCCACTGTCTTTGGAGCGAACAGAAGCCTGTTCTTAGGGATGAGATTTGAACTACACCACAACTGTGGGACTAGCAATGATCTCCTTTTACAGATGAGGAAATGGAGGCTTCGCCACAGTGACTTCCCACAGATTATACAGCCTGTCACCGGCTGGGCCCCCCAACCTGATAGTGCTCGCTGTGCCCGGTGCTGGTGGTTGGGGTCCCCGCGGGGCACTGCCACCCGCCCCGTTTCCCAAACCGCCTGGCTCCCGGGTCCCCTGCTCGCTGTGATGCATTCCGCGGACCTCTCGTCCACGCTTCTGGACTAGATCCTCTGTGGTTTGAAACAAAATAAGCAAAAACCTACGCTCCCCCTCCCTCCCTTCCCCCAAAAAAGAATCCAGACTTCGGGCTTACTCTTTCTCTGGTTCCTTTGGAGAACTGTTTGTGAGCTCGCTCCCGGGCCAGGGGATTGACTGGTTAGCCTCAGCTCCCTCTGTTTCCATACCGTCTTTTTGCACTGTAACTGAACTCCATAACGAAGTGCAAACCAGTGATTGCTATTGGAGAGACCCCCAAGGGTTGGTGGGGGGTGCGGGGTGCTGTTAGAAGTGTATTTTCCATATTCAGCTTCATCCATGTTTTGGCTGTCGTCTGTCGCCTATCCCTGCCTAGGCCTTCAGTGTGTGCTCCAGCCAGAGGGGTCACCCTCACAGTGACACATTGCTCAAGTGCTCTGATGCTGGGATCTCGTTGGACCCTTCATAGTGGAGATGGTCTCAGAAGTTGCTCAGCTTTTTAACACCCCTCATGTCCTTAGAGGCTACATAAGGGAAATATTGTGGACATGTAGGAGGTGAGAAACCTCTGGAAGGGGGCACCTGGGGAACTCTGGAAAGCTGAAAGCCCCTCAAAATGAGATTCATTGAGGCTGGGGAAGGAGAGGACTTATCCATCAGCGATTTTAAAGGGTTATATTTACTTGTATCTGGCCCCAGAAGGGTAAGGATGGTTATAGGAAGCCAGTTGGGCAATTTGGGCTAATGTGTGCCTCCCAGATGACAGAGCTGCCCTGGGAGATTAGGTGTGGTGAGAAATGAGGCCTATGGTGCCAGGAATGTTTAAGCAAGCTAACTGTTAGCGTAGTGCAGAGGAATTTCTTCCATTGGGTATCAAGTTTGCATGGAACACTGATGTGTTTGGGGACACTGCCAAGACCACTTCTCCCCTCTTGGGCATATGGATTCATTGGGAAACCTTCACTGTCACCTGCTGCTGTTCACCAGGCTCTGTGGTGACCCCGCAAAAGGAATAGCTGGGAGAAAATGTCAGGATTTTCAGCTTAGACAATGGAGTAGAAGGCGAAACCGCTGACCAAGATGGAGCGCACAGGAAGAGGGAGGGGGTGCCCAGGGGCTTGAACAGATCAGAGCCGTCTTCTGTGGTTGGGAAAAACTCTGGCAGGCCTTCGCCTCAGTGCGGGGGCCAGGCCTGTGAGGAGGCTGAGGACCTGGGCGGTTCTGACTGGGGTGGCAGAGTCTTCCCCCTGAGACGGGCACCCGAGCTGGATGGGAGTCTGCCAGGAGGGTCGTGAGGAGAGCTCTCAAGCGGGGGGTGGGAGGGGGGCGGCAGCGCATGGCGTGCACAGAAAGGGCATGGCCTTCTGGAGCGGCATGGTTACTTGCTGACAGGAACTGGGATGGTTAGAAGGGTGAAGTGGCAGATGGGATGTGTAATTTGGAGTCACGTGGGGGAAGACCCTGGGTCCTGTGCCCTTTGGTGGTTATCCTCTTCCAAAATGGTGAGCGAGTTCTGGAGGGTTGATCTGGACAGTTGGATGGGGCAGGACTGGAGGCGGGAGACAGGGGCTGCCACAGATAGAAGAATGGGGTCTCTTCATAAGCCAGGCTCCTCGCCTGGACCGAGCGAGAGGGTGGACCTGATGGCTCCCAGCGGGGGATCTGCCCGAGCACTTCTCCTGGGCCTCTGTTCAGTAGGTCACTGAGAGGACAGTGGTACTTGGGGCCAAGATGGGGAAGGTGGGGGAGGGAGGAAGGTGCTGGCAGGGCAGGAGGGGGTGATGGGAGAGGGTAGCGGTGTGGCAGGGACCATCTCCTTTGGGCTGGGAAATGGGAGTTTGGTGGGCCCAAGTCCTCACTGGTGTGAGGTGTGAGCCCTCTTGTGCTCTCTGGGAGGCATCTCTTTGGCAGTGGATGGAGAGGTTTGCAGGCTGGTCAGTCAGCATCTTATCCTTTTCCTGAGTTTCTGAATGTCTGCTCTGCTGGGTTCGCCAAAGGGAGTGACGAGTACTGGGTGTTCATTCGTACAGCGGCCTTCTGTTTTTTTTAAAAAGTAATGCTTTGGTTTCTTTACCTGGGCAAGGTCCAGGGCTCACTGGATTCCACATCTATAGAACATGGTCTTTAGCTAGTGGGAAGTTGCAGACTGACTTTACGGAGGACTTTAAAAGGGGGGAAACACCACGTAAGATTTTGGTGTCTAGCTCAGGACAGGTGGCTGGCAAAACTGAGGAGTCAGGGTGGCTTTCTGCACCTCTGTTGTTTCTGTAGTTCTGCTGGGGATTAAGGCTGAAGAGGCAGCTACAGTTTTGAACCTTCGGGTCAGAGCTATGAAAGGTTACAGGTGCCCTGAGACACGGATTCCCTTCAGCCTTTGGGGTGGCCAGGACCCCAGGGCCAAGTGTGTCTAACTACAAGCGGCGTTGTCTTTTTACCCCCGCGGGCCACCTTATATCACCTGTGTGTGTCATAGGCGGAAATGTGTGGGAGCACTGCCTTAGCCCTGGTGTTGGCAACTTTCTGGAAGGGGCCAGACAACCTTTCAGGCTCCGTGGACCATTCGCTCTCATGGCTACTTTGCTTGGCTGTGGGAGCAACAAGAGTGGCCAGAGACAGTGGTGCATAAACACAGCATGGCTGTGGTCCAACAAACTTTAAAAAAAACAAAAAACAAAAAAACAAGAAACCCAACAGATAGTGGGCCGTATTTTGCCAACCCGTCTTAGATTGTAGAGACTGCTCACCCCTTGGCTTATTCATGATTGGAAACTTCCATCTGCTGCCTGGCCCATCCATCTTCCCACAAGGGCTTCCTGAGAGCATCTGTCCTATGTGAGCGCTGAGGAGCAAGGGGCGGTCCTGGCCCGTAAGGACCACAGGTGTGTGTGTGTGTGTGTGTGCGCGCGCACGCGCGCGCACGGGGGCGGGTAATGCATTGACAGGTGAGAGCAAAATATAGAGCAGAATGGGGCTCGGGAAGTCCAGGGTGACAGGGGCTCAGGGTGAACCAGGAGAGCCATAGGAAGGGAGCTGCTCTGGAGAGGAGAGGGAGAGTGTGTGGAACACCGGGGACCGTGCAGTCCCACAGGTGCGTCGCGCCCGGCCTGGGAAGGGCCCTGAGTGCCAGGCCAAAGAGGGTGGACCTCATTCTCTGGGTGCTGGGAGCCAGTGAGGGGTTGTGTTCAGGACGGTAAACTGATCACAGATGCATTTTAGAAACATCACTCTAGTTGTGGAAGACCAGATCTGTGGTTACAAATGGTATCGGTTTTTTCTGGGCTTTTTAGGCAAGATTTTGGTTAGAGTTGGTATTCAAGTGGGAAGGAGAGGTCCAGAGAGTTGGTGTTTCTGGCCATTGGCTTTAGGGGGCAGGGAGCACACTCTTGACCTTGGCAGGGCTTGATAAAATTCTCCACGTCCAGGCCTTTTCTCTCTCGCTGTCCTAAAGAACATGTAAAAGGGCAAGACAAACATTCGGTCTCAAGCCAGAATTAGATACTGGCCTGGGGCCTTGGTGTGTGAGGGTAGAATGAGCTCCCCCTCACTTCAGAATTGAGTTCGTGGCAGGAGAGCTTCACGCAGTGGACTCCTTCCTGTCTGCATGCAGCCAGCCCACAGAACAGGCCTTCGGAGAAGCACACACGATGGTCGGGACTCTCAAGAAGCCTGCTAACTGCTGAGGCAAGATGTGTGTCACAGGCTAAAGCCATCCCTGCCGGGGGCGTCACAAACTGCCTGGGGCCGGGCCTTCCGTTGGGTACAGGGAAGACTGAGGTGAGTCACTCACGGTGCCTGCCCCAAGGTGCTCGATGTAGCTGGGGCAATGAAAACAACTGTAAATGTACATAGTGCTTTCTACTTTCCAGATCTGCGGTCCGTGTCCGCTCCGCCCCCCCCCCGCCCCCCGCGGTTTCTGGGCAGGTGAGGGGAGCAGCTGTATCTGGAGCACTGGTGAGGCGCTAGGGCCGGGGGCTGGGAGCTGCCCTCGTCGTCCTCCGGGGAGGAGGGGCTGTGTGGCTTGTGTGCAGTGACAGGAGCTGCCGGGCCTGCGCTCGTGCCATCTCCCCGAGCCCGCAGCAGGCCTGTGGCAGCAGGTGCGGCGCCCACGCAGCTCCGAGAGGAGGAGGCCCCCGCCTGAGGCCCCGCAGCTGGGGGGCCCGGGAGGCGCTTTGCGCGTGTTCTGCCCGCACCCTGGTCCTCCGGAGACCCAGTCAGGAGGCGAGGGGTTGGGTGCTGCCCTGGGCAGGTGGGCCTGGCCCCCGGGGGAGGACTCGGGAGGGTGGTAGGAGGTGGTGACAACCTAGGGAACACTTGCGCGCTGCGTACGGAGGGAAGCGGTCTCGTCATTGCCGGGAACCCGGTGAGGGTTGCGGAAGGAAGGCCCGTTGGATGCCAGCCGGGGCTCGTCAGGCTCCCTTTCGTGGAGGGCGTGCCTCTCGGACTTGGGTCCCTGGTCTTGTCTCTTTTGGGGCTTGGGGAGAGGGGGCTCTCATGTTCCGATAGTAGGTGGGTAACTTTTCTGAGGAGCACTCGTGTTTCCCAGATGCATTTCTGGGCTCATGGAAGGGAAAGGACGAAGGTGGGCCTGGCTGCGATGGAGCTGTGGCCTTTCCTCAGGCAGCTCAGGCCTCAGAGGGAGGCTCCTGTCGGGCACCACAGTCCCCTCTGGAGCTGGAGCCTGGCCCAGGCCCTTGCCCTCTCCTAGCCCACGAGCATAGGCTTGATGCCGTTTTCCTGCTTAGGGACACAGATGGTCAGAAGGCTTTTCTTTTTTTGGACTCTAACCTAAATATTTCTGCTGCTTGTAAAGTCAAGATTTTTGTTGTTGTTGCTCATGGAAATTCAGAGTAGGGACAGGAGTTTTCGATTGCTCAGAAGACCTTCAGGAGGTTCCTTCTCCACCTGTGATTTATTAAGTTGCATTCTAAGTGTCCAGCCTCTTCCCCCTCTTCTCTGGGCTGAGGGCTTAGGCGTTTTGGTTTGGTGTGTCAGTGGCAAGATACGTTGCTCCAGGCGGGCTCCTTCCTTGATCTGTGTCACTGTGTTGGCCTCCCGGAGTACATCCTCTGTGGCCCTGAGCCCTGGGGGTGGGAGGACACCCACACGAGCTGTGGCTGGAATTCCGCCGGGCCGGCAAGCCCCGATTCCCCGGACACCTCTCCACTGTCGAGTCAGAAGTGCTGCCGTTAGATGCATCCCCTTCCCTGACCAGGAGGGCATCTCGCGCTCAGGCGGGGTTCGCACTGCACCCCTCCTTCGTCCAGGGAACACCCAGGGCTGCCTACTCCCTCTCTCGCTTCCCGCAGTGGCTTCTCAGCGGTGGGGCCTGCCAGGTCTTGCTCCCTTGTGTCTAGAAACTCAGCTGGGGAGACTAATTACAGGCAACGTCAAGGCCCCGCACTCCGGGGCCTTATTTTCAGCACCTCCCAGGAATCCCAGGCGGCTCTGGCTGTCTTGTGTGCCGTCTCCCACCCTCAGGGGCACTTCCTTCCCAGGGGCTTAAGGAAGCAGAGTGAATGCTTACTTGAGGTGGGAGTCCTCTGCCTTTGTCCCTCTTGTCTTCTGGTGAGCTTCTAAGTGAGGCACGAGCCGCCTTCACTGGGCAGATTTCATCTCCTTCAGGCCTTAGCAGTGCTTACCTTGCTTTACCCCGAGTGTCTCGGAGCTCAGGCCTTTTACCAGGGAGCAGTCTGCTGGCCTAAGTGGCCGGTGGGGGCCCAGCCACACCTTCAGGAGCACAGGAGAGGACGGCATCCCGAGGTAGCCCTAATTAGGGGGAGGGCACTTCTGGGGCCGGCTCAGCCCGTCCGCTCCACAGCCCCACACCCTGCTCTGCGTGCCGTGTCGCACTGGCAGCGAGGGGCCTGTCGGGCTCGTCACCCGCTCGAAGCAGAGTGGGCAGGGTGGCGTGGTGTGGGGAGGCGGCAGCTAGTTCCGAACGGAAGCCCAGGGCTGTTCAAGAAGGGGCTTCCCTCGTAAAGGACTAAGGTGGCCCTGCCCAGCCTCAGCCCCGGGGTGGGGAGTTCAGGAGGCATGGAGAAGGCCGAGTGTAGTTGTGGGTAGGAAACCTTTCTTTCCCCACTGCACGGTTACGCACGTGACATTGGACTCCTGGCTGTAGCTTACTCTCGCTCTGGTCTGGTGATGGCCAGGGTAGTTTTTAGATACCAGTTGAAAATACCTATCTATCTACTGTTTTTTCTGAATACGCAAGTGTAAATAGTATAATTTGCAGTGCAAAGCCCTTGGCAATAACTTTATGTTGTGTATGATGTTGACAAACACTGGCAAACTCGACCACCACGGACTGCCCTTCCCCTCTGGGGCAATGACGACACGTAGGACTCTGGACTTTAAACCTCCGGCGTGGTTGAAGCTGCAGCCTGCACGTGTGGACTGTCACCAGTGCCTCGCCCAGAGATGCCTGGCCTTCGTCCCAAGGGACTCTCTGCCACCCCAGCGCCCACACTGTGGCTCCTTCGCACCGCCTGTCGGACTCTGCCGTAGACTCACCCTCTCGTCTGGCTGCTGCCGTTTGTCTGTAATGCCCTGACCTGTTGCATTCTCCCCATTTGGATGAATACAAAATAAAAGCTTCTGTCTTAAACAGCAGTGGACCCACTCTGGTTAAACGAAGGCTGTCAAGTGCAGGACCATTTTCCTGGCCCTTACAACTCTCTGCTAACTCTGCTCATGGCGCAAAGAGTTTACTGGACCTGAAACTTTAACCTGGCACCCTGACCTAGCGAGCTGGGGAGTTGTGGGTGCCGAGCGAGGGCCGAATTCTAAACTGTAGAACTCACTGGGTGCTTTGCACGCATCTCACTCTTCCTGCTCACACCTGTTCCCTAGGGCTGGCAGTACCCACACATGACAGATCAGGACACTAAGGCTCACAGGTAAAAGTACAGAACTTCTAAATGGCAGCAACCATCTGTATCCAAAGCTGAAGCTCTTCCCCCTTGTGAGGGTCCTGCCGTGGAGCTGCCCCAGTAACGCCGAGCCCCCAGACCGCCAAAGACGGCGGAGCCGGGGGACAGAGAAGGCAGAGAGCCAGGCCAGGGCCTGCTGCTGCCCTCCAGGTAAGTGCAGCCACTGGCTGGACAAGGCACTGGGCGTCCCTGCTTCCCTTTGTCACTCAGGGCCCGCCTTCTCCCTGCCCGCCACTGAGTGGGATTCACCAGCACGCTGCCATTGCCCGTGCGATTCAGAGCAGACGGGTGGCAGCTCTCCTGGGAGCCTGAGGAAGGTGCCTCCTCCCCGCTGGGACTTACTAGCAAGGCTCCGGTGATCAGAGGCTCTTGGGTTCAATGGGGCCTGCTGGCCAGTCCGCCCAGCCCGTCGTGTACTTCCACCGACCTTTCCAGCGGCCCCGACAGACCACAGCCTGGGAGATGTGGAGGGGGTCAGAACCAGGATCGGAGTTTTCCAGCTCAAAGCCTCATGCCCTTTGCTCTTTCTGCCGTGGTTCCTGCCAACTACCCACCTTTCCCTCCCTCCCTCCTCAGCCAGGCTTCCTAAACATCTACACTGGCCTGTCTCTGCTTCCTCCCCTCCCTCCCCTCAGCTGACCGCACCCCACCCACCTCGGAGTCTGCTCCTGCCCTGGGCACCAGCAACCTCCCCGTCACCGAATCCAGTGAGCCTTCTCTCGTCCTGCCCTCACTGCTGACCGACGAGCTCCTTTTCCTCCCGGTGACCACAGCCTTACTCTGTGGCCGCCTTTCTCCTCGAACAGCACTTCGCAGGCCTGCAGCCAGCCCTTGTCACTGTACGCTCTCCTGGCTTCGCCTCCCCTGCCAGGGTAGGCCTTCACAACTAGTGCTGACCGCCCCACCCAGGGCTGGGAGACCTTTTTGGTTGTGACAACGGGTGGCGGCGGGGAGGGGTGCTGCCAACCAGCTGGAAGGGCAGGACAGCGCCCCACACCAGAGCACGAGCAGCACCGCTGAGGCTCCGAAACTGTGGTAGCGCCGCCCGCGCAAGTCCCAAGCGTCTGTGGGCTCTGGCCGCCTTCCAGCGGTGTTTCCCGGGCTCTCCCTGGCTGTCTCCCCCCTTTCTCTCACCAAGTTTCGGGGACTCTCCAGGAACTGTCTCCAATCTGGCCTATCTTACCACCTCTCTTTAGACTCTAAATCTCTCCTCCAACTTTTCTTTCTAAAGGACTGACTGGACACTTAAATTTTTTAAGCAAGTTGTTGGCTTAAAACTCTCCAGTCAGTCAAGGTTCCCTTGACCTTCAGACTGCTTGGCCTGGGTGGCCTCCCCCTCATTATCCAGTCTCTGTCCCCCGGCCCCATCAGACCACGGTGCTAACTACCACCTGTTCGTTCCAGCTAAATGTTGCCTCTCTCTCCAGCAAACCCCCTAGTCAGCAGTGCAGAAAAACCGTCCCTGCTGCTTCATCTCTCTCGCCATTACGCATCCCTCCCTGTCCCCACAGGGCGCCGTACACCTGTCCCAGCACTCAAGTGTTCTCAGTCTGGGTCTTAACACCACTAGGGGACCTCCCTGCAGCAGGGCCCATAGGAGTCCCCTGAGGCCTGCTGTGCCCAGGCTGACCGGCATATGGACTCCCTTCTCCTTTCCCAGCTGCGACATGAGGATTTCTGCGGCATCCCTGCACTCCCGAACACTAGGACCCTTGGGATTGGAAAACCTAGGGCAAGCTGGCCTTTCTGGATTCCCGCCCCAGCTGGCCAGGAACGTGGACCCCAGAAATCGGTTCTCCAGCTCGAGAACGGCAAAGGGATCCCAGATGCGCTCTGGAGCCGCTATCCTGGCTGCTGTCATGCACCTGCCATGGCCCAGGCCCCTCCGGGCACTCGCCTGGCTTCGGGGCAGTGGCCAGCAGACCGGGCAGGGGCTTCACTCACTGCCTTCCCTCCTTTGCGGCCTGCATCTCAGCCCGTTTCCATCCGAGGCCGGGTGTAGAAGGGGTCCCGGAGGGCAGGTCACAAGGGGAGAACCACAGGGTTGGGGAGACTGCTTTTCTTCCTGCTGCAGAGAAGGGGCGAGGTGGTAAAGAGGGCCGTACGGGGCAGGGCGCGGGAGGACCCCCCCAGGGAGTAGGAAGGAGCTTCTGCGAGAGGTCGTCCCTGCCGCCTCTCTCCCTGAAAGTTTCAGCAGAGCAGACCCGGATCCCGGCTGCTTCTCCCGCACTTTCACATTTTAGGCCTGGAATTCCACCTCCTGTCTCTGCCTGGTGAGGTGCTTTCATCTTGCAAGGTCCTACTACACCCCTACCTCCTGTAGGACTTCCCTAACCCCCCGCTTCACAAACAGCGCCTCACCCTGTCACGGCGGCCCTCCGTTTCGCGGCAGGGGTTCCGTGCAGGCCATGGCGGCGCAGGGCGTCAGCCTCACGGAGGCGCAGCTGGTCCCGCCGCACCCCGCAAAGCGGCAGCCCGGAGCCGCTGGGCGCAGGCGGGCGGGGGGTGCCCGGTGCCTGAGCGCACACGTGTCTGCCAGCACGCAGGCTGCCCTTCTCAGAGTGTGCGTGCGAGCGGGGAGACGGGGCAGGAGCGCGTAATGATGAAACCGGTTTCTACAAAGTGATGCTCTTTGTACCAAAATATTTAATGAATATGCTGTTAAAATAAAACCAACCAAAGGAATAGTAATACAATTTTACTGGTTTATATTTCAATTCATAAAGTTGACACACTGGAACTACCCTAGCACAATGTCCACGCACCTAGTTTTAGATGGGCTTACAGCTGTTTCGGTAACTGAACAAGAAAGACACAAAGCGGTGGAGGGTGTGGTGGGGGGGGGGGTTGCCGCTTGTCACCTCCCTTATCACAGATGACCTCAGCAAGCGCTAGGCCAGCCACCGGGAAAAGAGATACAAAACAAGCCAAGTCTCTTTATACACAGACCAGTGCCTCTTAGAACAGCTCCTGCGCCCCGCGTGCAGACACGAGACCCCCGGCGCCAGCCTGTCAGCATACCGCTATATAAGTTAAAAGACTAGGTTATTTATTTTATTTTATTTTTTTAAAGGTGCTAAAACCTCCATTCCATAGTTTTGAAGTGAGAACCTGCAGTCCATCTGAATAGCGAGGTCTGCACCCAGCCACACTCTGGGGAGGGACACGGGCCAGCAGGACGGGGCCTCGGCACGCTCATCCCGCACATGCGTTTACACAAACACACACACACAGTGCAGTGTCTTTCTCGCTTGTATGACCTGTTGTGCAAAAACACTAGGAACCTTTTAGTGAGGGAACATTTCCCAGCTCTTGTGAGGGCAGGGAAGAAGGGGAACCCGACAAACCCGGAGTGAGATCAAGTGCCCAGATATCCACATAATTACCTTGTGCAGATGAGTCTTAGTCTGGGATTTAAACACTGTCAGTTGGGCGCACTGGGAAAAGATATTTATATATATATATACACACACACACACACACACGACACATGAAGCAAAATAAGATTTGTCCATGTTATGATTAATCCTGTCTCACGTCAGTCAAGTCCCCCAGCCCAGCCCCGTGAAGTTTTGGCAGCTAACACTAAAGAACAACAGGAACTACGAGAGTTGCATAGAATTGATCAGAAACGTGAATAATGCCAAACCCAAAACCTGTGCATCGTGTAGTTTAACAAAACTAGGTGGCTGCGACTACAATCAGGAAACCCTCCTATTGAAAACAAAGTGCTTCTCCATGTCTACCTGGAGGACCCTATGCTGGCACTGAAGTAGAGAAGAACTGAGTTACTGATCCCCTGGCACCCCCCCCGGCAATACATATAATATGTATATTAAAAAAAAAAGATTAAAGGTTTAGAAAAAAACCAAAAGCCTGAAGGATCCCCAAACTCTGACACTGTCAACTCAGTCCTTGGGCTGCGTGAGGTCGTGACCCCCACCAGGGAGAGAGGCCTGGCAGCTCACACCGAGGATGGTTTCCCAGAGCGCGTCCAGAGCGTCATACAGCCAGCAGGCCTGTCAGCATCAGTAGTTAGGGGAGCCTTACCCCAGAGGCTGCCTGCTTCACGAGCTCTGGTCCAATGACCTACCAACATGCTTCTACGGATCTGACTTAGATACATCCTGGTCCTGGGACACGTCACAGAATCACACATCTGGCCAAAGAAGGCAACAAAAGGTGTCGTGTTTTCTGACGGTGTCTGGAGGCAGCCGCTTCACTCAGCAAGTCTCTTTCCCTTGAACCCCCGTTGCTGTCTTTATGGAGCTCAGTGTTCGGTTAAACCACGTCTTCTTGGCAGCCTGTACCTCATTTAGGGCAAGGCCTAAATGGTGCTCCAGGTCCTGCAAGAGGAACGATGTACATGAGCGTGCTGGGCTCCGGCGTGAATGGCGTTGCCTCCCCAGAGCTGAGTCAACACAAGACTTCAGCCTATTTACTCTTGAGAGGCCTCTGGAAATTCCCCAGTTTCCAACTGGCATAGAAGTACCTAGAATCCCTAGAGTTCTGGGACCTTTCCTAGTGAAGACCTCTTCATTTCTTGCCTAGTCTATTTATTAAAACAACCTCCTAACTGAGCGCCTCCCTCTCCTGTCCACCTATTACACACCAGACAGACAGGGCTAGCACTCCAGTTAAGACCATGCCATTAATTTCCAGCAAAGACCTTTAAAGTCTAGACTCCCAGGCAAGGCATTGGAGGGGTTTCATGATCTGGACCCAGAGACTGTCTGCCAGCTCAGTACCCACCTCCACCCCTAACGTCCTGACACTCCTTCTTGGGCAGGCCCACTCCTCCCTCTGCTGCTCAGCATGCCGCTCCCTCCACCAGGAATGCTCACTGTTCTTTCGCTTCTGCAGCTGCAACCCTTGTTCATTCTTTGACCACAGCTCACATACTGCTGCCTTGGTGGTGCTTTTCCTGATTGTCCTGGACAGTCACACAAGCCAAGTCTTAGCTTTGCAACCCCAGCACCTAGAACAGGGCCTGGCAAAGAGCAGATGCCCAGTGAATGTGTGTGATGTGGGAGACCAGGCCCTAAACTTCGGTCCTTAACTCGGTCCCTTCCACAAACGGGCCCACCTGCGCTTCGTAAGGGTGCTTGTGGAACTGGCCACGCGGGACGAAGATGACCAAAGGAAGCCCCGATTTCTTCATCAGGAATGGAGGCTCAGATCAACCAGGTAACACGTCCAAAGTCACAAAGCTAGTTAAGTGATAGGAGCTGGGACTAAGAGGTGGCATTTAGGAAGTCCCCAGACACTGTGCTGCGAGCCCTTTCTGTGCTTTTATCGTACTTAGTCTTCAAAGCGAACTATCAGATAGGGGCCCTTATCACCTCCACTTGCAGATGAGGGACCTGAAGTGTAAGGAGGTCGCGCACAGACCCAAGGTCACAGGTTTTGGTGGTGCAGCAGTGATTTCCAAGCCTGTCTCCGCTCCACCAAAAAGATTCCAAGCTTGATGGATAATTCTCATTATGAGAAAGTCCAATTCATGACAGGCCAAATACTAATTAAACATCCACTGGTAAATAACAAGCAATGGGCTTCTTCCTATAAGGATTATGGTCAAAGTTTAAAAGGGAAAAAACCCCAAGCACAGAGACCATTTCTGGGGTCTGCAGCCCACACAGGGGGCCGGGCGCGGGGCCGGGCAGTTACCTGGATCTTACACTCGGCCTCCACCAACTGCAGCTTGGTCTGCGCCAGCTCCAGTTCCATCTCTCTCAGCTGGTTCTTGAGTGTCTCCTTCTCTTCATCTGTGTCCTCATCTAAAACTTCCTTAGCTGAGCTCATGCCCTTTATGCGACCTTCTTTGTTGAAAAATCCCCGGCAGCGCTCACAGTCATCCACTTTTTGCTGAAAGTGAATGTCAGATGTGAACAGGCAAAGAAGAGAAGTGGCCCCGTAGGAAGGTGTGGGCACCTCCTTTTTGGGGAGCCAAGAGGTGGCTTCTGGGTCAAGCACTACAGCTCCCGAAAAACTCTGTTCTCTTTGCAAACTGGCAGATACCTTAGTGGAAAAGCCATGTAGTATCCTACGCTAAAATCAGTAAGAACATTCTTATATCTTTGGTCATCTCACTCCCAAGGAACCTTGGTTAAAAAAATGAAGATGCAGCGACTAAAGATTTAGATACAAAGATTTTCACTGCAGAATCAGAGACAGAAAAATAACGAGGGGATAAACTATCCAACCACTGTGAGAAGTTAAATAGATACCGGGCTGTACCTATACAAGGAAGTATGTAGGCAGCCTCTACAAAGTGTTTGAGGAATTTTTCATAACATGGTAAAATGGTTAAATGCTGCGTGAACAAGGACACAAAAATGTCTGTAAAGCATGGTTACAAATATATACCATGTTTCATTAAAATAAGATGTCCCTGACTGGGAGAAACCTCATTTCACATTCCTCTAAGAGAATATTCTGCCAATTAAACCACTTTATTTTAATTTTGAGAGAGAGAGAGGGAGAGACAGAATCCCAAGCAGGCTTCACCCCCAGCATGGAGCCCGACATGTGGCTCACCACGGGGCTCGATCTCACGACCCTGAGATCAAGACCTGAGCCAAAATCAAGAGTTGCATGCCTGGACTGAGCCACCCAGGTGCCCCCAGTTAAACCACTTTAAAAGGCCATCAGTTATAAAACTTGTCCCAATTTCAGAGAGGTAAGTGTGGAAAAAAACGCCTATCTTAGAATGAATAGCATTTTATATGTTGAAATAAACACAGAATGAGCACTGAAAGCACATATACCAACGTGTTAATGATGGTGATATTATCTATGGGTAATATAAGGGTTTGTTTTCTTACTCTTATTTTCCAAATTTTCTGCAATAAGCATTGCTAGTTTTATAATCAGATAATAAATTACATTTAAAAAATCAACACTGCTAGTTAAACACTACTTACAATGGAGGCCAGGTGCCATCTTCCTCCAGGTAAAACGGTGATGTGTGTGAATAGGGCCATGAGCACAGAACTTGCTCACCTTCCTGTCCTTTGAGCTATTAAATATGTTAGCAAAGTATCTTTCAGTAAGTTACTCATCTTGGAAAAATGTGATGAGTGCTCTAATACAGGTACAGCTTAAAGCAAGCAAGCACTGGGCACCTGGGTGGCTCAGTCATTGAAGTGTCTGCCTTGGGCTCAGGACGTAACCTCAGGGTGCTGGGATTCAGCCCCAAACTGGGGAGCCTGCTTCTCCCTCTGCCCCTCCCCCACTGCTCATGTGCACTCTCTCTCGCTCTCTCAAATAAAATCTTTAAAAAAAATTAAAAAAAAAAAAAGAAAGCACCAAGTTACAAAAGCCCCTGAATTGGCAACAAAAACATTAAAAAATTAAAGCCTTCATTGGATTTGGATCCATTATAGCAGAAGGAATTGAGCTCAGAGGGGGAGCTGAGTGTCCTCATTTTACAGAACGTGCAGAGTGACAAATGACACCACAGGGTCCTGACCTCTGCACCTGATCTGGAGCTAAACTCCGGCTGGCAGGCCTCCTTCACCTGTGGCACTGCAGTGACCACCTGCTCCGCTGACATCTGCAAATCCCAGGTCACTTCTTGTTACAGTCACGTCATCCAGAGGATGTTATGTGAAGAAAAGGGCATTTGTATTTTGAGATCTAAAACCAGAGTTCTCGGGTTGCGTCTGCCCTCCCGTCCGGAGCAAACCGGCACGGAGCCAGGCCACGATGGGCCCCTCATCAGGTACTCACAAGCTTCTCTCACTTTTGAAATCGAAGTAAACCACCCCCTCCTGAAATCTGTGGTGCTGAACAAAGCACAGCGAACTAGGTGGTACAGAACAGAATCTCTTTGGTAAAGGAAAACTTACCCGGATTTTCTCAATTTCCACTTTATTAGCTGTCTGCTGCTTTTCCAATCTTTCACTCAACTGAGAACAAATCTAAAGAAACAAAGTGACAATCTCTTGAGCAATGTCATCACGTGCAGAACCTGGGCTTGGGAGGAATTCTACAGCAGAAGGTGGACAGGCCGAGGGGAAGGAAGAGTGGGGGCCGTAGGGGCTGCGGGTGCGCGGGGCAGGAGGTCGGGCAGGAGGACGGGGCAGGAGGACGGGCAGGAGGACGGGGCAGGAGGATGAGCAGGATGGGGCAGGAGGACGGGCAGAAAGTCGGGCAGGAGGACGGGGCAGGAGGACGGGGCAGGAGGACGGGCAG